>NW_024872496.1:0-20562 GCF_019054845.1 Dipodomys spectabilis | reverse complement strand
AGTCTTTTTGGTTAGTCATGGCACCAAAACGGCAGAGGAAAGTAACAGTTGTGACAGAAGAAAAGGAATAGCTCCAGAGTTAAGTAATAAATGATAGTAACTAAGGTATTCCAGAAACTGTTTTAGAGAACTCTTTTTGGTTATTGAACAAATAGTTATCAACGAGTCTTATTCCTCATTACCTTTAGCATTCTAAATCTCTTAGGCTACTTGTTAATCTCTGTGTAATAAATGTATCTCCTTCTGTGCTCTTTATTCTTACCTTATCTTCTTTGCTTTCTGAAAATCTCAGCCTTTCTATAGTTCCCTATGAACATTTCCTGATACTAAATACACCTACACAGATGCCAGAGAATGCTAATTTAAGGGTCCCATAGCTCATGAATCATTAATGAAACAACATGGAAAAGGAGGACATATTTATTGTTACCACAAATTTTCTGAAAAGCTGCAATGCCATCATTTGATTCAAATTTCCATCATTTGTCTACATAGTGTCATATCAGTGCACATAAATGCAAATAAGACCTGGGTGCTGGTGGTTCACGCCTGTAATCCTAGCTATTCAGGACACCAGATGATTGTGGTTCAAAGCCAGCCTGGTCAGGAATGTCCATGAGACCTTTATCTTCAATTAACCACCAGAAAGCCTGAAGTGGTGCTGTAGCTTAAGCCGTAGAGCGTTCAACTTGAGCTGAAGAGCTGAGGGAGTGTGCCCAGGATCAGAGTTCAAGCCCCACAACCAACAAAAAGTGCAATTATAGCCTTAAGTTTCCCCAAAAGTTAGGACAAGATCAATAATCTTGCCAAGCAGAAAAAATAATATCAAATGATTCAGTGTACCTATTTTGCTGAGTTATTTAAGTTATGGCTTCTTTGCTAGACATAGTCTCTTCCTTTAAAAATTGTCAAATATTAGCTTTACAATAAACTTCATCTTATATTTCTTGTTTCAAAAGAGAAGTCTATACAGTTGATGTCACTTAGCTTTCTTACTATCTTAATACAAAGCCAAACCAGGCAGGAAAGTCTGTCAAACTCTTATCACAAATTGAACACCAAAAAACCAGAAGTGGAGTTTTGGCTCAAGCAGTAGAGTACTAGCTTTGGGGGCAGGTGGACACAAAAGACAGCTGTTCAAGAACAGAATCCAGCCTCTGGGTTCAAGCCCCAGAACCAACACAAACTAAACAAACAAGCAAATAAAAATCCCAGATATTTCTTTGGGACCTTCTTTAAAGAAGTACTGGTCAGAGAAGAGGCTCCTTTTGTTGATTATATTCAATGGATCCTGCTTTTTTGGAATCCGTTTTGCTCTGGAGAACTCAGGACCAGACCAAAGGAATTGATAACTGACTCCTGTATCAAGAGAATCATCTCAGGGGTGAAATATCCATCCATAAGACACTTTGAAACCTCCATGTCTTTGTTCCTTTACAGGAGAACACTTTTAAAACAACGTTATTTCCTTTTGTTCTATGCTGGCCTTCAAATGGTACATTATTTCTTTTTGTAACACTCTGAACTAGAAGTTTACAGAAAAATTTTATATGAGTAAAGAACACACTCGAAAAAGCCAGGGACAGAGGTTCCTTCAAGCCTTGGGATACTTTTCTTGTACAGCAAAAAGGAAAGCACAAGGTAACTTGAACTTTGTTATTCCTCTATGTTCCATTCCTCTCCTGGGGTCAGTTTCCACATCCAGTAACAGATACTTCCAGTAACAATCAATGGTGCTGCTTGAAGTATAATGAATATTTTCTGGCTTCACTGAAATAACACTAGAACACCTATGGACCTGAGGTAACACGTGTTTCAGAGACAACTTAGTAAAGAGAAAATATGAAATTTATATTGCTTATTAATACATTATACATGAGTACATTGAGTTCAAACTTTGTAAGTTCTCTGTAAATTGAAGTGAATTTTAAATGGGAAGAAGGTTCTCAGAACATTGTTTTTGTGAGTGTATGTGCTGTTCATTATTTCCCAAGTGGACATGAGCTATCAGTAAGGGAAACAATAGCAATAATAGGAGAAAGAGAAGTTCTGTGTTTAAGTATAAAGGTTCAATACAATATAGAAGACTACAAATTGACAACATTGAAACAATAAAGCCAAGTCCATTATGTAGATTTATGGGAATGATAAACAGAAAGGACTACTCCTACGTGGAACATGAAGTATGAGGCCAATCTCATTCTAAATCATGCTTGCTAATCATTCAACTTTGTATAAAGAAGAATGGAAGAATAATTCTTTTTCCAATGAAAGTCAGATATAAGAGCAAAGATTTAACTGGAAAAAAATGTCCATCTTGTGAGAGGAGCGATTATGTTAGCAATGAACTGGTGGCTAAGATCACATTTTTTTTTCTTTACACACACACACACACACACACACACACACACACACACACACACACACATATATATATTTGTTGACTCAGGATATGTAATATGTGTGTTCATCTATCTTTATAAATTTCTTGAGTTAGGGGGTGGGAAGGTGGCTCAGTGATAGATCGCTTGCCTCGAATGCATGAGGCCCTGGGTTGGATTCCTCAGCACCATTTAAGCAAAAAAGAAAAAAGCTGAAATTAGCGCTGTGACTCACGTGGTAGAGTGCTAGCCTTGAGCTGAAGATCTGTGGGAAAGAGCCCAGGCCAAGAGTTCAGGCCCCATGACTGGACACCCCACCAAAACAAAAAAAGTATTCTTGAGTTAAAAATCTGGGCTACAGCTTAGACATTACCCTCACAAAAATGTTTGTAGTTCAAAAGTTGATATTCCTGGAGAAATAAAACCTAAGAATGTAAAGGAGTCTGGGAAGTTAAGTTTGCATCCAGCCTGGGCAGAACACTCTTTGCAACAGTATATAAAATTAAGCAGTCAAAAGCTGGATTGGAAGAATGGCTCAGGTCATGGAATACCAGTCATGAGCAAGATTGCTGAATAAGAGCTTGAGGCTTTTGCATACATACATACAAACATACACATACACACAAAGGCACTTATATGTGCACACACAAATACACAAATGAAACAACTCTCAGAATGTGTAGAAAAGTTAGAAAAAAACAGAATATATATTCTGAAGAAGACTAGAATCAAGTGATAATTTTTAATATTAAAAAGTCCTCAAACGAACTTCCTTCAAATAAGTTTGAGTATATTACCTAGGTAGGGACCAGAGATAGTAAGTGAGTCAATTAATCGTTATTAAAGGGATCACATCCATGGAGGAATGAATCAGAGACCCCGCAGGTGCATCTGAAAATATTCCTATCCTGTGTCAAGTGTTAGAACATCTTTGAAAATAGTAGATAAACAGTCTGAACAGTCACTCTGGTGTATAATATCCCTGGAGAAGTTCAGAATTGGTAGTCTGTATCTAGATTAAATAAACCAAGAAACTATGGCAGGACAATGTGATACAAGCCTAGAATTCTAGCACTGAGATTAAGACAGGAGATTAGAGAGTGGAATCACATAGTGATACCTTCCCTGGACCAGGTAGTATACTTTTGTCTTAATAAAACAAAACAAACAAGAAGGGAATACATAGTTGAAAGTTTGGGCTAATTTTGTCATTATGTTTTGAGAAGTCAAATTTCCTGTTGAAATGCAACTCATACTTAATCCTCACTTGTGTTTTAAATTCTCTCTTAATTACAGAACATTCCTAGATGCAAAATCACACATGATTCCCATCCAAAATTTGAAAAAGTATGTTATCATTATAATGTTATATCCCAAAGAAATGATGAAGCATTACAAAACTTAAGCCTGGAAAAATTGCAAAGTACCTCTAATGTAGGATTTTTTTGGGGGGAGGAGGGCCCGGTCTTGGGGCCTGAACTCTGGGCCTGGGCGCTGGCCCTCAGCTATTCAGCACAAGGCTAGCACTCTACCACTTGAGTCACAGCGCCACTTCCGGCTTTTTTCTTTTTGCTTATGTGGTGTTGGGGAATTAAACCCAGGCCTCAGGCATGCAAGGCAAGCACTCTACCACTGAGCCACCATCCCAGACCTAATGTACGATTTTGAAGATCTTGCTAAATTAGAATTTAGATTTAAAATAAATATTTTGATTTTTTTGTAATTTTATATTTTATAGGAATCTACAAAATTCTTTTTAAGTAGAGTATTTAATTGACAAATTCACAAATGATTTTGCATTCTATTTGCCTAGAATATTCTTTCAAGAGAGTTATAACTAGAACTTAGTTAATAGATAATGCCAACAGTTCATGTATAAAATTATAATTTGAACGTTGAAGACAGAGTTGCCAACAAATTGATGATATTGATTTATAAATTTAGAATAAAAGCAATTTTCAGATTATTTGGTATAACATGGTATGAAGAGAATAATCGTGTGACATCTTTCTTCTACCTGTATGTAACACAGGAAGCAATTTCCTTAATTATTTGCTACTGTATACACTGAGCATATGTTAGGTTTGGGGTTTGTTTTTATTTTTGTTTTTGTTTTATTGGTTTGTCCTAGGGCTTGAACTCTGGGCCTGGACACTGTCTCTGAGCCTGTCTATGCTCAAGCTCGTGCCCTACAACTTCAACCTCAGTGCCACTTGCGTCTGGCTTTTGCTCAGAAGTTTATTGGAGATAAGAATCTAGGGAAACTTTCTGCTTGGGTGGGCTTTGAACTGTAATCTTCCGAACTTAGCATCCAGAATTTATATGATAGTTAAAAAAGTATAAATATAAATAGTATTTGCAAGTGTTCCGATCCCAAGAATACTAGTAGGGGGAAAATGATGCAACCCAGTTTGTTGTGGTGTTTTTTCCAGAACATGTATGGCATCCCATTTGCAGAGTTGTATTTTTTCACAATAGAGATAAGCTATTCATGATGTGAATTAAGGGAAGCTTGAGGTGTACCCTAAAATTTTGAAACTGTTGGGGTAGGATGACTCTATATCATAAATATTGGTATTGATGTTCATAAAACTAATAGCTTATTGTGATAAACAATTGCTTACTCTTGAAGAATTAATTATTACCAATGCTAATTAGTTTTATCCTCTACCAGAAAGTGGTTATTTTTCTGTTGACTCTCAATCTGTAACACCCCGTTGGAAAATGCATCAATTGCAGAATTTCATAACATGCAAGCTGGTACTGTTTTGAATCTCTCACGTATGGAATTTTCTGAATTTGAAAATGAGTAGTTACTAGTCATTGGAATGTTGAAGAACACATATATTCTGTCTTCTTAACAACTTATTTACTTTTAAAAGTTATAGTTTTCCATAGAATTATACTGTTTTCGCTTTTAGTGTGAGAAAGTATTATATTTATTCTTTTTTCAAAATATTGGTAAAAATATTGTAAAAATATTGTCTATTCGGATAGCATTCAAGTTGATGGTACTCTGATAAAAAGGGGGTAATTAATTCAAATTAGACGACAAACAGTATTGATTTTTAAAAAGTTACTCCAAAAAGAATATTTACTATACCAATACAGTTTAATTTTATTTCATGCAGCTTATTTATTAAATTTCATTTTATTGTCAAAGTGATGTACCGTGGGGTTACAGTAATTTTAAGGTAGTGAATACATAACTTTTCAAACTTGTTACCGCATCCCTCATTTCTTCACAGTCTTCCTCTACCCCAATACCCTTCACAACTTGTAATATACATTTCCAACATATTGTCTTGTGAGTATTGCTATTGCATTGGTTTGCCTTTTAACTTTGTCACACCATTTTGTTGTTCCTCTTCCCTTCCCTAATTAAGGTAAATATATACACAATACACAGGCTACCAAAATCAAATACAGTAGGGAATAAAGCATAGGGGAAAAAACAAAAAGAAAATAGAAATCACATAGTACATTAAAAACAACAACCGCAAACAATAATCTCTGCTTCCATGTCTTGAAGGTCATTTTGCTCAGAATCAGCTTATAGGGTTATATATATGCATAACAAAGCCTCAAGAAAATAATAGTTTCATGGACACTATATTATGAAAACAAAAGTTAACTGTTATTGATGGTAACGGTGGAGTTAGGATTGGTGAATTTGCGGTTCTAATAAAGGAATTTCAAAAGATTTTTAAAATTATGAGAGGTAAATTTTAATTTGTTCAAATTTTTTAACAACTTAGCCTATTATGAAAATTTAAAATTGCTTGGGAGAATAGGCTTTCATGCAAAGTAATCCATGGAGACTTAGCTGAGAGGGAGCAATGTTGATGAAGATGGCTCATTTTCACACTAAAAAAACAAACCTCAGAAACCTTGCTATAAATCCTGTAGGTTCGCTTGAGAATTGTCCTTACCCAGGAAATCTACTCTTACTGTGTGAAACAATGTTGTAGTGGAATTTAAATTCAAAGTTCTTTAAAAATAGACATCAAAATTTGTGAAATGAATTTAATTACCAAACAGTAATTCTCTGAAAAAGATAATTGGGTCAAAATATTTAAGGAGAAAGTGCCCTCAACAATGAAAGAAGGTATTGGGTTTACACTTTTCTGTTTCTAATATCTTCTACAATGACTTTGCACGTGAAGCACTGAACCACAGAAAAAATCTGATTGGTTACTTGAAACCGATGATTTCACATTTCTTAGTAGCTCCTTATTAACATGAGAAAGTGAAGACTTCTCTTATTACATAAGCCAAAAAGTTTTGGAATCAGAAAAGAATTGAGCAAATTGAAAAGGCAAGAAAACGGATTCTTGGAAGCCCAAGGTAAGCATTGTGGTTTCAGCAGTGGAGGGAGGCCAAACTTTTGATATAGATTGGTGTAATATTTTTGCTAATTAAAGTGATTTTACAGAACCTATTTACCTCACTACAATTTAGAACGGATTGAATGAAGATATGAAAATAAATTCCACATCCAAATAAAAGAGTTTTAAAAGAGAAACCATGAAGATTTAGAAGTGGGGAAGGCCTTATAGTCCTTCACGTTCACTAGACTTGAAGCCAAGAATCGCTGATTTGTTGTAAATCAGGCAAGATCTAAGAGGAGGACAGAGAAATAGCACATAGGAGCATTGTCCTTTTGTAACAGACACTGTCATCCAAGGTATGGGTGATTATACTCTATTCTTTTCCATACATCCTGCTGAGCAAATGCAAGTCCAAGAGAAAAATAATCTATTGAAATAATTTTGGAAAGAATAGCTTCACTGATCCTGATATTGTATCTAAGGAGAATCTTAAGAGAGAAGACAAAATGGAGTATTCTTCGGTTTCCTCTAAGCATCTTGTTAGCAAAATATGTCTTTGAGGTTAGAAGTGATTGAACCAAAAATTGATGGAGTACTGATTTTTGAGGGCACTTTAGACATAAGAAGACTTTCAAGGTAAAAGAAAAAAGAAAAAAGTATATCTAAATATTTGTGATCACAGCTTCTTGGAGTAGTATTTTGGAGACAAAGTTTTACATTAGAGATTGTCCTCATTAACATTGATGCTGGGTTTCCGTGACACCGAAATGCAAGTGAGAAGTTTAATGGACTCACTTGGATAAGTAAACAGCATGATAGAAAAAAATGGAATATAATATTTACTGAATTATTTTGAACAATTACTTTGCCAGAACAAAGAAGGAAATATATAATGCAAATCACTTGACATAAACTTATGAATGAAAGTAGTCAATAGAAATGAGAGAAAACAGAGAGGACTGTTTCCTCTCCGGTGGAATAATGGGTTCTTGATCTTGTTTCTTCCATTCTATCTTTACAAGCTATCAAGTGTGGCTCAGGATTGGAGTATCCAGTTCAGACCAAGAGAACATGCAGAAGAAAATATTTGCAGCAGATATAGGTGATTTATAACCTAAAACAATCTATTTAAATCTGTTAAAAATTTTCTTCTACCCCAAACTGCTTACTTTAAACAACTTTGTATGCTTTTCACAAGATTGTCCTTCATTAAATATTTAAAATTTTGAGAAGTCATCATCATACTCTATAGAGATTGCTGTTTGGTTGTGCTTTTTGTGTGTTTTTGTTTTTTGTTGTATGTTTTCACTGAATTACAAAAGGTTGTGCTAGTGTGTTTCAATTAAGTATGTGCATCTAATTGTCCAATGTTCCTGGATCAGAGTCACTCCTTCTCAACCAACCCCTTCTACAAGATTTATTTCCGATTTACCACTTCCTTTCTCACATGTGTACATTGAGTATTCTAGCTGTATTTGCTCGTTGTTCCATTTCATTCATTCTATGTCATTACTATTATTCCTCTCTGGTTTCAACTTCCTGATAGTCATTCTGTTAAACTGTCTGCTAGTATGTTGAAAGGTTTATATACATTCCATGGAGTTTCAATTCTGCATATACTTGAACTGATGTCAGCTTATATTTCCATAATTCATTCATCTGAAGTGACAATTTGCAAGACTGGAGACATGGAGCACATATTCCTCTTCATTTGGAAGATTAATCTGTAGTCAACAAGAAAGTTTAAAAATGGCTGAGAGGGCTGGGAAGGTGACTCAGTGGTAGAGCGCTTGCCTTGCATGCTCAAGGCCCTGGGTTCGATTCCTCAGCACCACAAATGCAAAAAGAAAAAAGCCGGAAGTGGCGCTGTGGCTCAAGTGGTAGAGCGCTAGCCTTGAGCCGAAGAGCTGAGGGACAGTGCCCAGGCCCAGAGTTTAGGCCCCACGACTGGACCCAAAAAAAAAAAATGGCTGAGAATGTATTCCTAACTACGAGTTTTATAAATGGCTTTGTACAGTGGTTTGTAATTATTTTATTTTACATGGCATAATATTTTCTATTACCGATAAGTTTTGGAAAAAGAAGAAAACTAAAATTTACTAGTGTTGAGGAATATGATAGAAATAGAAGACAGATTTTATGTTTGTCAAATCTCTGATGAGTACCCATATGCAAGAATTAAAGTTATATTTCTTACTATGTTAGACAAATATGGAAAACATAAAACACCATATGATAAGGCAAATATTCATGACTTTTTAAAATGTCCTTATTATGTGATGAAATTTACTCTATTAGCTAATGTTTTGGTTTGAAATATGGGAGGCTGATCTATTTAACAAATTTTCGAAGTCACCTACTGAAAAACACAAATGATGGGGGGTACTCTTTCTACATTTCAATGAATGGTTGAATCTCTTAGGCATTGGTGCTGGGTAAATAAATCAACTCTATTGTACCTTGCTCTACACTTGTAAAAGTTGTAGTGCCACTAAATATTATCTACTTTTAAAGTGTTATTTTGGCAAATGTGATTTTACAAAGTTTATTTGAAAAGGAATACACTTTCCGCAGATTAAATGTAGGTTATCATTTGTTTGAGAATGACATCATTTTTATACTTCAGAACCAAGATTTACTGAAGTACCAGTGTTTTGTAGCACTAAGAATTTTCTCAATTATTGTTTTTCTGAACTATATTCGACCTCTAGGTCAAGTTTTCCTAGCCTTGGTAGACCAATTATAGATCTATCGTTCCAGAAACTATTTTTTGGCCTGATGATGCTGGATTGAAATCATTCATTAATCATTAGGATAAGGGTATTACAAATAATCTTTTGACATTTTTGGTCTTGTTCACTCATATGGGATGGTCATCTGAAAATTGAAAGTTTGAATTACTGTACTTTCACATTTGGGATCTCATCCTGCATTTTAAATTGCCTTGCATTTCACAATTGCTTACTGCTAATTCATGCATTTCAAGGAATTGGGGCCCTGAAATATAGGAAATGAGAAATTGAGATGAGTCTTCAATTACTTTCTGTTGGCATGTTGCATGGGCCTCTGTGAGATCTCTTGCCCTAGTTATCTGATGATGCAGGTAACTGGGACCTGGGATCCTAGGACCCGTGGATCCTGTGGAAGAATAATACCTTTTAGACATCATATCAGCAAAATTTGACTATAATCAGTAGGAATGCTTCAGAAATATGGAGAAAAACATTTTGGGACCAGCGAGTTAAAACAATAAACAGAGCAGCAGAGTAAAATCCCTTATAGATTAAATAAAACATTTTTTTTTTTACCATGTGAATTCAGAAACCAAGAACAATTAGAAGGTATCACAAGTTTATACCAAAAACATTGCATTGATACTTTTTATATTCTGATATGTATTCTAATCCTGATTATTTATATTCCAATCTATTTATTGTAATAAATATCAATTAATT
Organism: Dipodomys spectabilis; assembly: GCF_019054845.1. NCBI lineage: Eukaryota > Metazoa > Chordata > Mammalia > Rodentia > Heteromyidae > Dipodomys > Dipodomys spectabilis. The sequence continues at coordinate 10,395 of NW_024872496.1, read as the reverse complement.
TGTCAAATTATAAATTAATTCCAGTAAGATTCACTGTGTGAAATATAAAATCAGCACATAAATATAAAATATATAAGTATATATAATATAAGAAAATGCTTTGCATTGTTCTCTTGTTGTTAAGGTAACAAAGGCAACTGTTTTAAAATATTATTCCATTACCTCTACCTCAGTGTTTGGTAGAATTTAACTTAAAGCTTTACCATTCAGAGATGTACAGCCTAGAGGCAAGAGGAAACACTGTGATTAAAACATTACCAATTTAAGGCCTAATAACAAGGAGAAACATATGGACTTCTCCTGGAGCTATGGAATATATTTAGTTATAGAAAATCAGTGGTGTTAGTTCCTGCCTGATTGGATTGTAGACAGGCCAGGACATGAGGTAATCATGCATATGAACAATTTTTTCACCAACTAAGCTTTAGCTACTTTTGAAATGATAGGGATAATAAATAATTATATTTTGAAAAAATACCTTTTAGCCTGAACAGTTCTGTCTGAACTGTTCATCTCTCTATAATCCCTTCTTACTAAGATTATTTCTGCTCCAGTAAGACAAGCTATGCTGTCAGGGTAAGATATTCTGGTTGGTCTGTTCCTAAATGGAGCAAAGGTAATGGGTCAGGCAAACATTTGTGCCAGTAAGACCTCATTTGGGAAGTTTTAAGCTGGAGAAATTTAGAAGTAGCTCTTAAGCAAGGCTTACTTTGAATCCATTAGTTCCACAAAGCTAACTCAGTTGATAAATAAGTACTTGAAAAGCCATTACCTTTGGACCTACCTATAAAGGCTTCAAAGTATTATCAAATTTCAAGTGAAAAAGACTTAAAATGGCTATTGACAAAAAATTGCAAATGTGAGCAATTGAACAAACAATGTTTTTTCCAACATAAACAAATTTTACAAAAATAAGATGAATAGCAATTTAGGGAACAATAAGGTTTCCTTGTTACAAATAGGCAACCAAGGATAAATGCCTGTCTTAAGATTGCATCATTAACTACTTAAATTTACAGGATACTACATGCTTTAGCAGCACATCTACCCGAATTACAATACAGAGGTTAACATGGCTCTTTCACGAGAGCCATGTTAATGATATGAAAATTTGTGAAGTATTCCATATTTTCCATTCTTCAGATGCAAGAAATGGAAAACAGTTATGAAAAAATTGATTACAAATATACAAGTGTAATAATACATGTAATTCATAGAAATAAAAGTTAGTTTGACATCAGTGTATTCAATCTTCACTTTTCAAAAAGGCCTTTACATAGCATAACATTTATAAAACTTTGAAATTATATAACATTGTCATTTTATCCCAAATAAATAAAATTATAAAAGGACCTAGGAATTAAAGGAATCTTAAACGGTTTCTATATGGAATGCAATTCGAAAGGACACATTTAGTAATGAATCCATATATTATAAAAACATTGTCGAATTCAAAATATTATATCTAGGAGAGAAAGAAATAGATTTTGGACATTATATAAACAGAATCCAAAATATTTTAAAATATACTTTTTTTCAGACAAGCACCAGAAATATCCTTAGTTTCTATACTACTCATTTCAACAGATAAGTTAAAATTATTTCTGATTTAAAAATCACACTCTATATAAATCATTATAGATGTATACAAAAAAGTCGAATATATTTTGACATCAAACTCAGGCAATTCACTTGGAAAAGTACCATGGAATCCATGAATTTCTAAAGTAAAATATTGCTGTTGCTTTGTATTGTGAAAATATTTTGTATGGACACATGGGATGGACTGGCAATTTTGAAATTTAAGAAACTTAATGGAAACATTAGGACTTAAGAGAACAATTTGTACCGCTTTCCACAACTTCAAAGAGGTAGTGATACATACTTATCCTTTTGGCAATATCAAATGCAGTTTCTTCCAAGTTGTGTTCAGATCTGGTTTGATATAATGGGTCAACAGAAGGAGATCCAGCGTATCTTTGCTATATCTATACCCAGCAGCAAGATACAAGGGGGTCAAGAGGCCTTTGGTTTGGCCATTGGTGTCTGCATCATGATGAAATAAAGAAGCCACTCTGATATTATCCCATGTATAAGTACTGTGCAAGGGTGTCCAGCCATTCACAGTTATTCCATGAATATTGCTTTGAGCCACCAACTCATGGATTATGTCTAAGTGTCCACAGTAGGCTTCTAGATGAATAGGTGTATAATCATCGTTATCCCTAGTGTTCACATGAGTGACCTTTATGGAAAGTAGTCTCTGCACTGTAGTAGGGCGATTACTTTCAGCAGAACAAAGAAGAAATTTGCTTGATCCTATCCCATTTTTTCTTGCAATTGATACCATTTCTCACTTTTTCATCTTGTTCCTCAACTTCATCAGAATTGCCTAACCAGACACTTTGAGTGCCAGTGAGAATGAGCTGTCCATGTATTTCCCCAATAGTTCACATTGGATAAACTAGTCAGAAAAATCTGGTGAATTTTCTGCATCTGTTTTTTTCACTATTATTTATTTTCTCTTTTTTCATTTATACTATTCTAAATTATTCTATCTGGAGAGTAGGGATTTGGTAGAGAGCAGAGGAAAGATTTTCCTCCGTATTCAAAGGGACAAACTGAAAATGAGGATCAGTGGTGTTTTCATGTGCAGCTTATTCTAGGAATGAGAAAATAGGAAATAATGCCTTATATGTAAATGAATTGGGAAATGACAGAGCAGAAAGTGAAATGATGCAACCAAAAAACATAAAAGCAAAATAAATTAAGATAATTATGGAGTAATCATATTACCTGTGAGAACCATGAGAGGGAGAGAGGAAGAGAGAGACAGATGTGCAATGATCTAGCTAGCCACAAAATCCATCCCTCTGATCAAATTATAGAGCAAATAATTTTATTTTTTAAGAGACCTAAATAGAATTTAAGATCAGATGTCTCCATTGTTTTTAATTATATTTTTCTTATCTTAAATACTTGTACAAGGGAATTTCCATTCAACAAATCAGTTTTTTTTTTAAAATATAATGGATCTTTATATAACTTTTCCAAACCCTTCCAAAGCTCATCGCAGTTTAATTTTTCTAGTTTCATACATCTACATTGAATATTATACCTTCACTCTCTTCCTCCATAACTCTATTCCTTCCTTTTGACTTCCACTAACATCTTTCAAGTGATAGTGTCCTGGTATTCATTTTGTTGGAGTAAAGTTCAATTTTATAAGAAATTACACCTTTGAAATACTCCTCTGCAAATCACATGCTTTGGTTAATATTTTTGTGTAAACTTGTATAAATTTCTAGCTTCCAAATATGAGACAGAACATGGGTCCTGAATAATTTACATTTGGGTCAAATAAAAGTCTGCTTCCAAAAGGAGAGTTGACTTTAGAGAAACATAATGAGTTGTATGTAAATAGGTGCTTAGCTGATTTTGTATATTTGTAAACTAATACAGGGAAATAGATTACAGCACGGTTAAAAAAAGAACTTCTCATTGAAATACTCATTTGTGTGTGTGTGTGAGAGAGAGAGAGAGTGTGTTTGTACACATGCATGTGTACACACGCACACGCATGTGCTAGTGCTCATTCATTCATTCATCATTCCTGAGGCTTGATAGTGCCTGGGAACTCTCCCTAATCTTTTGTGACCAAGGATAGTGGTTTACCACTTGAGCCATTGTTCCATTTCTGTTTTTTTGGAGATAATCGCATTTATTTTCATGATTGGACTGGCTTTGAATAGTGGTCTTCATATTTCAGCCTCCAGAGTAGCTAGCTAAGCTTCTTCAGCCTCTAAGTATCTAGTTAAAATTGGGCCTGTCCTCTATGCTTCAATGCTCTTTTATTCTTGTCCTGAGGTGTTCACATGCTTAAGTTATATATATGTCTAGTTGTTTTAAAAAATACTCTTACTGCTTGGCACCAGGGGCTCCCATCTGAACTCTAAACTATTGAGGAAGCTTGAGAACAGAACCCAGGCCAAAATTTTAATGGACTTCCTTCTCAATCTATAGCTTGGTGCATTGGGTTATTTCTACCATCCTGCACTATCTACAGGTTAAGATTGGAAGGACTGCAGAATCCAGGCCAGCAAAGGTAGGAATCTAGACAAGTTGGTGTGCAACTCTTATGGGCTAAATGGGAAGGCTAAAAAGACAGATCAGGTGCATGTTTTGTGAAAAGGGAACCCCTATCCTAAAATTTACTACTGATATGACACCAGTCTAACAAAAACAGTACCCCAAGTTGAACACAATTTCCCACAACCAAAATATTTATGGACATTAACATCCAAAACTTAGTATAGCCTGCTCTTTGTTCTAATATCAGCTTCATCTGATTATCATATGATGTGACAACAGTTTCTTCATTAAAGTTTTTATATATTTTAAAAGACCTAGAAAATTCTTTCTCACTTATTCAGTGCAAACGAATGGCAAATTGCCTCCTTTCTTACATATTTGACTACCACTATAAATTCATCTTATGATTATTATTAATAGTAACATATTCTGATTTATTACTTTACTTTGTAACACTTTTTAAACTATTGGCTTCTTGGCTGAGGTTGAAGTATTTAAATAGTATCATCAAATTACATTACTTGGGTACTTTGGGTCAATTTCTAAAAAGGTTTTAACCAATGGCTTCTAGTAATTCTGTTGTTTTTTTGGGGGGAGGGTTCTGTCCTGGAACCTGAACTCTGGGCCTGGGTGCTGTCCCTTAAGGCTAGCTCAAGGCTAGCACTCTACCACTTGAGCCAGAGCGCCACTTCCGGCTTTTTTTTCTGTTTATGTGATGCTGAGGAATCTAACCCAGGGCCTTAAGCATGCAAGGCAAGCGCTCTAACACTGAGCCACATTCCTAGCTCTCTACAAGTTCTTAATTGGTATATTAATTAGTTTATTTTTAATTTCAATATAATTTTATTGTAAAGGTAATGTACAGAGGGGATACAGTTACATAATTAAGGTAATGTGTACATTTATTATGGAAGGAACATTGTTATCTCTTCCATTGTTTTTTTTGCACACTCAAAAAAAAAACTACTAAGGTATCTCCTGTCGCTATTGTCAAATGGGTACTTTTCTTTCTTTGTTCATGCATTTTTTATTATAAAATTGATATACAGAGTGTTTACAGTTACTTAAGTCAACTAAAGATTACACTTCATTTTATTTTCTGAATTTCAAATTTTGAACTTATTTTGTTTTGTTTCTTTAGGGTAATTCTTTTTTCAGACTTGTAGAATTAGTTAATTTAGTTTTGCATAATTTTAACACATGTAAATTATTCAGACATATATTTTGCTTTCAAAATAGTTAACATGTGAATATGTAAAAATTATTTTTTTAAATTTTAAATGGTTGGTGAATTTAAATAAATTTATTTTCTTATTATTTCTAAAGATATTTGTCCAGGTAACAAATACTGCATTTTCAAGAAGCATATACTTTATTAAAAAAGGCTTTATATAGTTTTTTTTTTTTTGTCGGTCGTGGGGCTTGAACTCTGGGCCTGCACAAGGCTTTATTACTTTGTCACTTTTTGGAAATATTTGTACTTGAATAAAAAAAAATGTTTGAGCTAGGCATAGTGGTTTGTGGTTTCTATTTTCTAACTATGGTCGGAAGTGTAAATAGGGTTTGTAATTTGCGAGAGACTGAAAAACTATGATACTTTATCATAAAATTTCCAGAGTGAAATGATTAGAGATATAGCCATCCCTAGCAAGATATAGAGCACCCGGTTATCATATTCTAAATCTTGAGTTAAAACACCAGAAACATCAATCTTTTGTCAAAATAAAAGGACACATATTTCAAAATGTTTATTATTTAAGACTTGTTTGCAAAGTTCTCATATCTTTTATTTATTAATTTTCAATTTACTTAATCTATAAGAATCCAAGTATCTTGTGAATATTTTATTTCTTCTAAACTTTTAAATTGTATGGGCAATATTATGATTCCATATATTAAAATAATTTTACTATTTGTGATAATTTTCTCTGTTTAATATGATAATAACAAATGTGTGTATGCGGTGTGTGTGTGTTTATGTGGGTTTTTTGTGTGTGAGTTTTGTGTGTACTTTGTAATGCTTGGGAGATCACACAATTGCTTCACATATGTTAGGCCAATGTTTTAGCACTGAGCTATAGTATCTAGTTATAATACAAATTGTATTTTAAATTATGACTTTTGTATTTTCATTCCTAGTATGTTTTTTCAAAATTATATATGATAGGACGGGGGAAGATGGTGGAGGAGAATCTGGAGTCTAAGTAAGCTCTCGCATAGAAAGCAGTTTTAGAGTTCCAGTGAACAGTCCTAAGCCAGAGAATTACACCAAGTGTGCCATCACAGGATAAAGAGTTAGGCCAGAGAAGGAAACCCAGGCAAGAAGACACTTCTGAGCTCTTGCCAGCAGCCGCCGCGGTGGCAGCAGCCGGCGGTGGGTGAGCGCAGGAGTCATACCTGAGCAACAGAGAGTCTAGGAAGAAGGAGCCAGATGCAACAGGCAAGTGGATTCTACTCAACACCAGCAAGAACTGACAAGGAGTAGACATCTTCATCCTGCAGTTCGCAGACCAGAGACAACCCAGGAACTAAGACTCGGCATGAGTAGTAGCCTGACGTCCTCACTCCTTCTCAGGGAGCAGAGGAGGGAAGGCCACCCCTCCCCACCACAGCACGGGTGATCTCCATCTTGGATACCGACAAAGCTCGGAGGAGCTGCTAGCTCCAACTCAGGCCTTGGAATAAAATGAGTCATTTAGCAGGCCACAAGAACTTAACGGTGGTGTGACCTGCCAGACTCAGCTCCACCCAGGGAAAAGTCACCCAGCTCGGGCGCCAGCCCTAGGAGTGGGTTTCTTCACTGGGTAATCATAGCCAGAGGCTGCCCCTCCCTCTAGCAGCCTCGACAATCAATTGAAATTCAGTAAACAGAAACACTGAGAATGGCTCCAGGCTGGGCTCTGTGAGGTTTTCACAAACTAGCCCCGGAAAAGCTACTGTTTGTTGAAAGGCCTCAACTCTACCCAGAACATAGCCTCATCACTGCATCCCCCTCTTTTGTGATACTCAAAACATATCAGCCTCCCAATGAACTAGCCTGGGAGGAGGATCACCAAATCCTGTGTAAAGCAGAGCATTTTTCTGCCTGTTTGAACAAACTGACTTAAGAAACCAACCAAGCCACAGGACCACAAGCAGACCAGAGACTCCAACAAGTGGTTGGTTACGGACACAAGGGAGATACAGGATTTTTCCCACTCCTCCCAAAAAAATCAAAGAAGTTTCTTTTTTTTTCTTTTTTGTTGTTGTTTTTTTTTTCTCTCTTCTTCGTCTTCTTTTTTTTATTTTTTATTTTTGGTACCTTGTATAAAATTTTTTTTCTTTTCTAAAACATTTTTTTAATCTTTAATCTTTGCCTTTTTTGAAAAAAAATTGTTTTCCAGAAACTTTTTTTCCCCTTATAATTTTTTTTCTTTCTTTTTTGGTCTTCTTTCTCTTTTTTTCTTTTTTAATTATCTTTTTGTTTTTTGTTTAGCTCTACCGAACTTCTCATCTTTTTCTTCTTCCTTTCTTATCCTTTTCACCTTCTCTTCTCTTTCGGTCTTCCTTATGTGACTTAATTCTTGTCCTGCACATCCTCAAATAAACCCGTAGTGGACTATTAGACCCTATCCCCTATTGTGTACACACTTAATCCACAAATTTATTACTCAAGTCAAAACCTCTAACACTTAAATTCCTTAATAGCAGTACTACCTCTTTATAACTATATAATATTTTAAGCATTTTTATTTTTAAGTTTTTCACTTCTCCTTTATATCCCTCCCCTTCTCTCAATAAATTCACGTTCTTATCTAAATAGATTGTTATCGAATCTACATAATTTTATTAATTTCTACCTTTTTTTTCTGGTCTCTTTACTTTTCCCGTTCCCTTTCTTCTTTTTTTCCCTCTCTCTACTTTCATCCTACCCAACCTATTTCCTGCTTTGAGATTAGGACTTAGTTAACTCTCCCTGATCCTCCCCACATCAATCTATTCCTATTTTTTTACCCACATCTCTCCCTAACCCTAATAATTTCTGGTCTTCCAAATTCTTCTTTGCAGTTCATAGCCCATTAACGTATAGTTGTTTGGTGTTGAATAGATGTATCTGTTGAACTAGATTGTATCTGTAGACTATTAACTGTGCAAATTCAGACTTGGGTTGATGCTTGCCTTAAGATAGTGTTCTAGCACAAACCTGGTGCTATTTTCATCTCAAATGGGCAGAGTAAGCCGGAAAAACACAAGAAAAATGGCAAATCCGGGTATCTCAATTCCCAATGCCGATAACCAAGGAACAGAACAGATAATGAATAATCCAGAGGAGAATTCCCAAATAGTTCTATGAACACTGTTGGCAAACATGATAAATCAAAAAATTGAAAGCATACAAAGGATTCTGTATGAGCGTGATAGGGAGAGAGAGGAGGCAATCCAAAAATTTATACAGGAATATCATAAGCGTGAGGAAGCTACTCAAAAACTGACACAGGATTTGCATGAGCAGCTTGAGAATACTCAAAGATAAAGGGAGGAATGGCGTGAACAGGCTGAGAACACTCATAGAGAACTACAGGAATCCCACGAACGGGAGGAAGTTAATCAAAGAGTAATACAGGAATTGAGAGAGCAGGAAGAGAATACACAAAGATCACTAAAGGCATTCATGGAATCCATTAACAAAGAGCTGAAGGAAGAAAGGGAGACCACAAAGGGAATGCTGAATGGAACCCAAAATAAGGAATGGGAGTCCAAGTAAACCATAACCAATCAACTAAGTGATCTGAGAATCAACACTGAACATCAAATTAAGGAAGTAAAGAAGTTCATAAAAGATCTAAAACAAAGCTTCAACAAAGATTTTGAAGCCATCAAAGCTGATCAATTAGAAGGGAAAGAGATAAAAAACAAAGTAGAAAATCTAGACAGCAGGTTAGACCATGCAGAAGATCGAATCTCAAGGATTGAAGACAGCCTAGATATTATAAAGAACATACAACCACCCAAGACAAGTCCAAGAAATATGATAGATCTATCCAACACTTGGAAGACACAATCAGAAGGCCTAATCTAAGGATAATGGGTGTAGAGAAGCATCTAGAAACAGAATTTAATGACCTAGGAAATTTGTTTCACAGGATCCTTGCAGAGAACTTCCTAAACATGCAAAAAGATAGGCCTATTCAGATACAAGAAGCATTTAGAACTCCAAACAGACCAACCCAGAATAAGACATGTCACCTTCACATTATAATCCACACAGGATCAACTCAGACCAAGGAAAAGATCCTTAAAGCTGTCAAGGAGAAAAGATTAATCACCTATAAAGGGAAACCAATTAGAATCACCTCAGCTTTCTCAGCAGAGACAATCAAAGCAAAAAGAGCCTGGAAAGATGCATGCCATCCCCTAAAAACAAACAACTATCAACCAAGAATACTGTACCCAGCTAAACTCTCCTTCATAACTAAAGGCTAAATAAAAACCTTCCATAGCAAACAAAAATTGAAACAATACATCTCCACCAAACCAGCCCTACAAAAGATTCTTAATGATGTCCTACACATAGAAAACCAACAAGACTAAAATAAAGGCCAAGAAACTGCAACCAAACTGAGAATCCAAGAACCAGAGGAAAAACCCAGTTTTTGCAGCCCCCAAGAAGGTGGATAACAAGGCAGAAACTCCCAAATACCTCTCAGTCCTTTCTCTTAACGTTAATGGAGTGAATTCTCCAATTAAGCGACATAGACTGTCTAGTTGGATTAAAAAACAAGACCCTTCTATCTGCTGCCTTCAGGAGTCACATCTTGCCCGTAAAAACAAACACATTTTCAATGTTAAAGGTTAGAACAAAATCTACCAAGCAAACGGCCCCCATAAACATGCAGGAGTTGGAATCCTAATATCAGATAAAATAGACTTCAAATAAAATTCGTGAGAAGAGATAAAGAAGGTTGCTACATACTAATTAAGGGATCTCTCTATCAGGAGGATAGTACAATTCTGAATATCTACTCGACAAACAATGGAGCACCCAAATTTATCCAAGAAACACTACTTTCCCTCAAATCCCATATAAATCCAAAGACATTAATTGTTGGGGATTTTAACACACCACTCTCCCCACTAGATAGATCAACTCGGCAAAAACTCAACAGAGAAACTTCAGATCTAAACAGCTGCATAGATCAGCTAGATTTAAAAGATATCTACTGAAGAGTTCACCCAGCAGCATCAGAATACACATTTTTCTCAGCAGCACATGGAACATTTTGTAAAATGGACCACATTTTAGGCCACAAAGCAAACTTGTCT
>NW_024872495.1:0-23418 GCF_019054845.1 Dipodomys spectabilis | reverse complement strand
AGTTGCCAATAATTAGTAGTAATATCGTATATGCAATTTCATAATATAGAAATTTCTCTTAGTTTATACATATACATCTATCTAGCTATCTAGCAATCTACACATTTATCTGTTTATACACTTGTTACTCCTGGGGCTCTATGGTAGACTGCTCCCCTAGTACGTACAAAGCCCTGGGTTCGATTCCTGGCTACCTCATGCACAGAGAAATCCGGAAATTGTGCTGTTGCTCGAGCAGTTGAGCACTAGCTTTGAGCATAAAAGCTTCGGGACTGTGTCTAGACCCTTATTCAAGACCCAAGACTGGAATCAAAAAAGAAAAAAAAGGAATGTTCTGACCTCAATGATATAAGGATAGGACTGCAAATACTTCATCACAGAGCAAGCAAGAGTCTGGTGCTGACAGTTGCCATCTAACCTGATTTAGCGAGAGGTAAACTGCTGCAACCCATCTCCACAGAACCAGATGCTGCTGGCTCACTCACCCTTATCATCCAAGACACTTCGGGGCTGAGATCTAAGACTGGTGGTTGTAAAACCCAGCCCTGGCAGGAAGTCTGTGAAACTCTAAGCTGTGTCTCAAAGTGTTAGAGCTCTAGCCTTGAGCTAAAATCTTCGGACAGTAGCCCCAACCTTTGAGTGCAATCTTCATGGCTAACTTCCCCCTAAGAAACCCCACCCCTTTAAACCATTAGATGTGAACTTTGTGCAGTTTGTGACGTGTTTCTGAAAAAAAAGGTGATACTGATGAAAACACCCTAATTCTAATGACAGCTTGTGGGATAGAGCTTTGTGATTAGTCCTTCATGAGGTGTTATGTGCTGAGTCCTTCATGGGGTACATTCTTTCATCTGGTCCTTGTAAGAGCTCCACATGTAAGATGATTGTGCATATGAGAAAGTTGAGGCTCAAATATGTCCCATGTCATGGCCAAAATTTTGTATGTTCTGAACTCCAATGAGTTGTCTCCTGCAGACAATTGTTTTGGTTTATTTTTCCCAGTTGTAAATGTTGAACTCAGGGCCTAGGCACTGACCGTTCCCTGTTGGGTTCATGGGTAGTGTCCTACCACATGGAGCCAACGACCCTAGGCATCTCTAGCTGAGGTCTGTCATCTTGCCTACTCAGGAAGCTGAGATCTGACAATCTGGGTTCAACATTATCCCAGACACAAAAGTTCCCATGAGACTATTATCTCCTATTCACCACTTAGAAACTTAAAGTGGAAGCTGGGAACCGGTGACTTGTACCTCTCATCCTAGCTACTCAGGAGCCTGAGAGCTGAGGATCAGGGTCCAAAGCCAGCCTGGGCAGGAGATTCCTTGAGATGGTTATCTCCAATGAAACACCAGAAAGCTGAAGGGGCGTTGTAGCTCAAGTAGTGGAGTTCTAGACTTGAGCTGAAGAGCTCAGAGACAGCACCCAGGCCCAGACTTAAACTCCTCCAACTTACAAGAAAATAAAGCAAGAAACCTGAAGTGGAGTGCTAGGAATGTGTCTTAGGGGTAGAGTGCTTTGCATATATGAAACCCTGGGTTTGAATCTTCAGTACCACATCCCTAGAAAAAAAAAGCCTGAAGTGGCCCTGTGGCTCAAGTGGTAGAGTGCTATCCTCATCCAGGAGAAACTCATGTACAATGCTCAGGTACTGAGTTCAATCTCCAGGACTGGTCCATGCATGCATGCATGTGTGCGCACATGCACACACACACACACACACACACACATCACACACACACACACACACACACACACACACACACACACACACACACACAGATAAAGATACCAGAAATGAAGCTGTGACACCAAATGGTAAAGCAAAGAGCTTCTGCTCTGAACTCATGGTCAGCACCCTGGCCCTGTGCTCAACCGCAAAACTTAGCTACCCAGGGCCCAACTAGGAGAGGTCAATGGTTTCAAAACCTGATGAGCTTCACCAGCCCTAGATGACTGGAAGCATTGTGATATTACATATGTGCTTAGATTTACCAAGCTTCTGGAAACCAAGTGAGGCACCATTACCAATAGTGAATCATTTCATTAGGTTCAGCCCCCCAGTTGTCTGCCAGAAGGACTCTTGAATTAATTGTAGCAGTTTGTTTCAACACTGGGACATAGTCTAACAAAGACAGGATAATACAAGGAACTTGGCCTGCCATGTAAGGTGACACAAATGAAGGCTTCCTGTAAAAACAGAGCACTGGGGAGAGAAAAAGCTTGGGGTACAAAGCGGCCTTTATCTCCTGTGCTTCAGGGCCCAACCACATTCATCCTCACTAATTGCCCCCGGATGAATTGTTTGTTACACAGCTGTACAGGGATGAGGCTTTTTGTCTGCCTGTTCCAACAATGAGGCAGACTTCCTCCAGCAGCCTGAGGTGTGGAGAAACACTCAGACTACACTGGTAACAGTGAGGGGAGCCCCGAACATGCACTGTCTTGAAAGCACTCTCTGTACTATGAAATCATTCTATCCAAAGCAAATTTCCTAGCTGGTTGCCTTTCTTCATAGAGACTCTGGATGTTCACCAATAGAAATGCATGCATACATACATAGACACATTGAGTTACTGGCTCTATTTTTGTGTGGCAGGTCCTGAGGCTTGAACTGTTAGCCTACACATTTTCCCTGAACTCTTCTTGCTAAAGGAAGCATTTTATTGTGTCTTAAGCCATGATTACCCTAGGCTGGGGTGTAGCTTTTACACCCACAGATGATCCGGGGATCCTAGGGTCTGAGTTCCACTCCCAACCCTGGCATAAAAATATCAAATCAACACAAATGGAGAAGGAAAAAAAAATACAGGAAGTTTTACATTACCGTTTTACCTTTGTTTCCTTTGAAGTTGACCATCCTGGGTCTCAGTGACTCAGCTTGAAAATGAACGTGACCATTCCTGGCTGAAGGCTGGTCAGTGAAGCCCGAGCCCAACCCACACACCTAGGCCCTGAGTTGGATCCTGGGAATGGCACCTACACACTGCTGAAGATCCTAGAAAACTCATTCCTATGTATAGGAGTACTAATAGAATGTGTGAAATGAATTACTAATTAGCTAGTCATTCTAGTACAAGATTGTATGCAATAAATACAGGTCATTGATTAATTTAATAATTTATTAAGTCTTCTACTGTGATTAATTAATGGAGGCATAATTTTAAACCAAATATTTGTTAGTAATAGAACATATGAAAATAAATATAGACATCACTCTTTATATAGAGTTATACACTAGAATCTACATAAATGTTTATCTGTCTCTGTATACATTTATAGATGCATATACATATGTAAATACACACACACTGCAATCTACACATGTATGTGTTTATATATTGACCACTCCTAGAGCTTGATCTCCAGTCCTCAAATTTGCCCGACAACTTCACTTGCATCAGACTGGTGGGATAACATTGACCCATTCATGAAGTGGGCCTTCTAGGCCCGGAGTTCAAATCACAGAACTGCCAAAAACTTAACCCTTGTGGAAGAAGCCAAATGTCCTACTTATTTTCCTTATCAGTGAAAGTCCTGGGTCTTACGAATGATGCATAATACATACGCAAATCTATGTCCTATGTAATAGGATGTCAAAAATGTTATATGTGTAATCATACTCACTAAAATACATAATAAATAAATATAACACAAAATAAAATGAATAACTACACTTATTGAAATATGCAGTAAACATATGTATGTAAATATAAATCATGTATTTAAAATGTATACGAGTGGTAGGACTTGAATTCAGGCCCTGGGAACAGGCCTGAGCTTCCCCTTCCCCCACTATGCTGCAGATTTACCCAACCCTGAGTTCAAATCCCAGGTCTGGCAGAAAAAAAAATGGCATGAATTCAAGCCAAGGAGACTCAAAAATTTTAAAATATTATAAATGTGGGTATGTATGTATGTATGTATGTATTTTTATTTTGTCAAAGACAGGGCTTGAACTCAGGTCTTGTCAACTCTGTCTCAGCTTTGATCACTCTAGGCTAGGGTGCAGCCATTGGACCCACAGCCGAACCTGGATCCTGGGCCTCAAAGGCTGACAGGACAAAATAAAATAAAATGAAACAGGAAAAAAATATCAGCAACTTGCAGATAGCTGAGGTTTTACATTTGTTTTCTTTGCAAGGTGACCCTCCTCGGTTTGAATGACATGAAAAGTGTTGGTAACCTGGCATTGCTGAAGGCTGTTGGGCTTCCAGGGAAGCCTTTGGCCAACAGGACAAAATAGGCCCTGGGTTTGAAGCTTGGTCCTGATCTTTACCAATGGTGGGAAATCCTAAGAGTCTCGTTCCTATTCACAGGAATACCAGTGGAAGGTTGTGAATGTCAAGGTTGAATTAGTTGTTCCTGAATGATACTACTATAAAATTAGAGTGATTTTAGGAGGCTGATAGATTTTACTGAATATTTTTGACACATTAAAAGAATACTTTTAATTACATGGACACAATCATTCCAGGACAGTGGTTGATTTAATTAATAATTCAGGATGAAAACAATATTAATTACATGGAGGCATAATAAATACCCAAGAATTGGTAGGAATGTAGCATATATAACTGAATATCGTATAGACATCTCTGGCATTCTATAAAGATCTATATGTATTTGTGTACTACCATCTGCATGTCCATCTGTTCTCATATTGTCAACCCCTGGAGCTCGATCTCAGGTGCTGGGAACTACTTTTCAGCTCAATATGCACCAGGCTGGCGTGCTAACAATCACCCATTCATGCATTGAGCCTTGTAGGCTGTGAGTTCAGATGCCAGCACTCCCAAAAATTGAATCGTGGAGTAAGAAGCCTATGGTGACACATGTTTTCCTTTGCTGTGAATGTCCTGGGTGTCAGGTGTGAAGTTTCATACATAGGCAAATCTATAACCTCTGTAATAAATGTAATAAATATTCCATGTGTAATAACAATCAATCAAATAAATGGTAAATAAATGAATAAAACAAAAAATAAAATGAATAACTACACTAGGTACAATATGGAGTCAACATATGGGGCTCCATCTCAGGGCTTGGAAACTGCCTAGGAGTAGGATTGGCTAGAGGCTGCTGTGCTGAAAATCACCCATTCATGAACTTCTCGGCCCTGAGTTTAGATCCCAGCACTGCCAAAAATGTAATCTTGGAGTGAGAAGCCGAACATGACACATTTTTTTTTCTTTGAAAGTCCTCAGTGTCAGATAGGATATATAATTCGGATGCAAATCTATATGCTATGTAATAGGATGTAATAAATGTCATAGGTGGAATAATTGTTACTACCATAAATGATGAAGGGTTGAATTGAATTAGTCAATAATTCTAGATAAAATTAGACACAATATTTATAGGATGTGTATTAAGTTTTATTAACATTTTATTAAGCATTAACAGAATAAAAATTGCATGGAGTCATAATTAAATACCTAATAATTGGTAGTGACACATGATGTATATTTAATTATATATAGACATCTGTCTCATTCTATAAAGTATGTAAATATATGTGTGTATATATGTACATATATGATAAACAATAACAGGATATTGAGTAATTTTAATTGATGTTTTATTAATTGTTCAACTGGGACACTTCATTAAGTGGAGACATAATTTAATATCTAATAATTGGCAGTAATATCTATAAGTTAATAATATAGGGATATCTCTTTTTTTACATAATATTTATATACAGCAATGTCTATCTACTTATACCTCATTCACTCCTGGGGCTCGGTGGTTAAGTGGTTCCCTAGTAAGCAGGAAGCCCTGGGTTCGATTACTCAGTGCCACATAAACAGAAAACCCAGAAGTTGTGCTGTCATTCAATCAATTGAGTGCTAGCCTGGAGCACAAACGCTTAGGGACAGTGTCTAAGCCCTTACTCAAAGCCCAGGACTGCTGTTAAAAAAAGGTAGAATGTCCTAACTGCAACTATAGAAGGCCAGGACTTCAAATTCCTCATCACGGAGCAAGCTAGGAGTCTGGCGCTGACAGCTGCCACTTAACCTGACAGCCAGATGTAAACTGCTGCAATCCAGCTCCAAGAAACCAGACACTGCTGGTTTACCCACATCATTCTGGCTTCTTGGGGGCTTTAAAACCCAGCCCTGTCAGGAAGTCTGTGAGAATCCTGGAAATGTGGATCGAAGAGGTAAATCTCTAGCTTTAAGCAAATGTTATTACAACAGTATTCCCATGCATTGAGTACAAGTCCCATGGGTAACCCCCCAAAAAACCACCCCAATAAACCATTAGATGTGAACTTGTGTGGTTTATGAAATGTTCATCAAAGAATGGTGAAAGCACCCTAATTCTAATGACAGCTTGTGGAATAGAGCTATGCGCTGAGTCCTTCACAGGGTGCAGTGTGCTGAGTCTATCACATGATGCTGTGGGCTGAGTCCTTCAAAGACTGCCATGTGCTGTGTCCTACACAGGGTACATTCTTTCATCTGGTCCTTGTAAGAGCTCCACAACTGAGATGATTATGCAGACATGAATATTGAGGCCCAGATATGTCCCCTGGCAGGGACAAAATTATGTATTACTAAAGTGTGGCATAGTTGTCTCCTGCAGACAATTGTTTTGTTTTGTTTTTCCTCAGTCATGAATCTTGAACTCGGGGCCTAGGCGCTAACCCTTACCTCTTGGGCTCATGGCTAGCACTCCACCACCTGGAGCCAAGGACCCCCTTGCAACAGAGAGCCACAACCTAGGGGTCTATAGCTGAGGTCTTTCATCCTGTCTTCTCAGGAAGCTGAGATCTGAGGACCTGGGTTCCAAACTATCCCAGACACAAAAGGTCCTATGATACTATTATCTCCAATTCATCACTAAGAAACCTGAAGTGGAAGCTGGGTGCTTGTGGCTCATGCCTCTCATCCTAGCTACTCAGAAGGATGAGATCTGAAGAGCATGGTTCAAAGCTAGCCTGGGCAGGAAAGTCCTTGAGACATTTAGCTCCAATGAACCACCAGAAAACCTGAAGTGGCCCTGCGGCTCAAGTGGTAGGGCACAAGACTTTAGCTGAAGAACTCAGGAACAGCACCCAGGCCTAGACTTCAACTCCTACAACCGACAACAACAACAAAAAGACAGAAACAAACTAACAAACCTGAATTAGAGGACTGGAAATGTGCCTTTGGAGTAGAGTTCTTTGCATATCTGAAACCCTGGTCTTGGGGCTGGGAAGGTGGCTCAGTGGTAAAGCGCTTGCCTTGTATGCCAGAGGTCCTGGGTTCAATTCCTCAGCACCACATAAGCAAAAAGAAAAAAGCCGGAAGTGGTGCTATGGCTCAAGTCGTAGAGCGCTAGCCTTGAGCTGAAGACCTGAGGGACAGTGCTCAGGCACAGAGTTCAGGCCCCACGAACGAACCCCCCCCCAAAAAAAACAAAGAAACCCTGGTCTTGATTTCTCAGTACCACATTACCAGAAAAAAGCCTGAAGTGGCTCTGTGGCTCAAGTGGGAGAGGACTATCCTTGTACAAGAGAAACTAGGTACAGTGCTCAAGTCCTGAGTTCAAGCTCCAGGACTAGTGTATGCAAACACACACATACACACACTCAACACACACACACACACACACACACACACACACACACACACAGAAAGGAGAAGTGAAGCTGTGACACAAAATGATAAAGCACTAGTCTTCTGCTCTGATCTCATGGACAGCCAGGCCCTGTGTTCACAATCAAACCTAGTCATCTAGGGCCCAACTAGGAGAGGTCAAAGGTTTCAAAACCTCATGAGCTTCACCAGCCCCATATGACAGGAAGTATTGTGATATCTGACATATGCTTGGATTTCCCAAGCTTCAGGAATCCTAGGAGATGCATCATAGGCCCATCCTCATCTGCAATGAAACATTTCATTAGGTTAAGTGCCCTCGTTGAGTTCCTGAAGAATTCTTGAATTACATTTAGCACTGTATATGAACACCAGAACATAGCTTCACAAAGGCAGAATAAGTGCAGGGAACTTTGCCTGCCACGGGAGGTGGCACAAATGAAGGCTTCCTGTCAAAACAGAGCACTGGGGAGAGAGAGAGCTTGTGGTTCAAAGAGGCCTTTTTCTCCTGACCTTCTGAGCTTGCCCAGACTCATCCTCACTAATTGGCCCAGATGGAGTTGTTTGTTACATAGCTGTACAGGAGTGAGGCCTTTAGTGTGCCTGTTCAGAGAATATGAGAGACTTCTTCCAGCAGGCCTGAGGAGCAGAGAAACATTCAGGCTACACTGGGAACAGTGAGGGGAGCCCCAGAACATTCACTGACATGAAAGCCATCTCTGTGCTATGAAATCATTGTATTGAGAACAAATTTCCGAGCTTGATGCCATTCATAATAACTACTCTGGAGATTCACATATAGGAATGCATCCATACATACACAAAGATATGGAGGAACAGGCTTTTTTGGTGGGAAAGTCCTGAGGTTGAACTATGAGCCTAGAGGTTGTCCCTGAGCTCATTTTGCTCCAGCGTAGCTCATTACCCTTGAATCACAGTCCCACTTCTGGGTTTTTCTGTGATCTCTTAGAAATAAGCATGTCAAGGACTTTCTTACCTGGGCTAGATTCAAACTGAAAATCTCTACATCTCATACATCTGAGAAGCTGGGATTATAATCAGCAGTCACTGGCACCTGCCTTTCTTTTCTTCTTCATTTTTTAATCTGGACAATCTGACTTCTTCACAGGGTCATTCCAATGGTTTGAATTTATAAGTAAACTACCCAATGTTATTTATAGCTGCTTTCTCTGAGAAGGATTTTCTTTCCTCGTCTTCCCCTCTTTTCACAGGTTAGGAGCCAAAAGTGAGAAATGAGTGTCATAGGATTTGGAAGCTAAGGTCCACAGTTCATGTCAGCTCTGTCACTTAGCTTTGAGCTGCAGTGAATTTACTGTCTCCGGATGAGAGGACCAAAGCTGGAGTGATCCTCACATTGTCTTCATTGGTCCTTTTGCCTATAAAATGATGTAATAGTTATGAGTGTTATGTGTCTCCAACCTTAAGTATCTAGAACACACTAGAAGCATCTTCATGTTTCTGATTTTCTCTAGTACCCGCCCCCCCGAGATTTAGACTAATGTTTTGTGTTGAGCGACTCCTCGGTGAATTCCCAAGGAAAGCCACTTGAAGCCTCCTCAGGAGATTGCCATCAAAAACCAACCCAAGCAGAAAAATCTGTAAGGCTCTTATCTCCAATAAACCACCAGAAAACCAGAAGTGGAGCAGTGGCCCAGACAGTAGAGCTCCAGCTTTGAAAGAGCCGAGCAGGAAATACATGACCGACCAGGAAAGCTGGGTGGCCCTTATATCCAATTAATAACCAGATGGCTGGAAGTTGAGCTCTGGTGGTGGTAGAGCCTCATCCTTGAGCAAAACATCTGAGGAACACATGGGGTCCTGACTTTAGGCACTGGGATGGCCACAAAAATTCAAAAAGAGAAGGCCATGTTATGTATCAGTGCTTTACCTACTTATGTGTGTATATTACCTCCCTGAGTGTAAACAGACCATAAGCAATGCCTCTGCTTTTATTTACTGATTTATTTTTCAGATATGCTTGTTGCACATACCACATCATTCTCTTCATTTCAGGCCATCGCTTTTCTCTTCTAGGTTTCCAGGTCTGTGTCCTTATATGATGCACACTTAAACGCTCAGCAGCCTTTATTTACATTTTATTATGAGGCCAAGGCCAGTAGAGTCACAAATCAGGTAGGGGAAGAGAAAGTTCAGTTTCGTAGTAATAACCAGTATTCAGAAAATTAAACTTGGAGATGTAAGATGGTAGCACAATTATGTAAAAACGACCACTAAGAAAAAGATGAGGGGTCAGGGAATGTGGATTACTGAGAGAGTGTTTGCAAGAAGCCCTGGGTTTGATTCCTGAGTAGCACATACACAGAAAAAGACAGAATTCACGCTGTGACTCAAGTAGCAGAGTACTAGAGACAATGCCCCAGCCTTGAGTTCAACCCAAAAACTGGCAAAGAGATAGCTAGTTAGGTAGGTAGGTATGTAGGTGGATGGATAGAGAGAGAGAGACAGAGAGAGAGAGAGAGAGAGAGAGAGAGAGATGACAGATTAATACGGTCTTGGATGTCAGGAGGAAAGAAGGGACCAATTCCAAGTCATGAGGCCTTCTGCAATGTGCCAGGACACCAGCATTGCCTTCACACAACCACAGAGCAGGAAGACTGTCTCTGTCCCACTTCTCAGGCAGCCGAAGGCACTAAAGCCAAGAAGGCAGAGCCAGGTTCTAACACAGGTTCTCGGACACAGTAGAGAAACGGCCCCGCTGGGGATTAGCATTAATTATGTGGAGAATGAAGGAAGGAAAATGGACTGGTAGAGGCAGAAGGGCCTTCAAATCTGACAGATGGAGAGTCAAAAACCCACTCCCTAAGATCAGAGAACAGTGTTTTTCTATTCTTTTTTTTTTATTGTGAAAACACTGTACAGAGGGGTTACAATTACATGGGCCAGATAATGAGTACATTTCTTATCAAGCATTGTAGCCTTCTCCTTTGTTTCCATTTCCCATCCCATCCTCCCCAACCCCCCTAACCCTCCTCCTGCCCCCTACCAAAGTTGTAAAGTTCGTTTTCGAGAGTGCAAAGGCACTGAGTTCAGGCCCCATGACAGAACCCCCCAAAAAATATCCGGAGTGAAATGAATAGAGATATAGCCATCCCTAGCGCAATATAGAGCACCTGGTTATCATATTCTCAAACTTGAGTTAAAACTCCAATAACATCAATCTTTTGTAAAATAAAAGGATACATGTTTCAAAATGTTTATTGTTTAAAACTCTTTGCAAAGGTTCTCATGTCTTCTATTTCTCAATTTTTAATTTACTTAATCTATAAGAATCCAAGTATATCGTGACTATTTTATTTCTACTAAATTTTAAATAGTACAAGAAATATTATGATTCAATATATTAACCGACTTTTACTATTTGTGATAATTTACTCTGTAAATATGATAATATCAATATTCCAAATGTGTGTATGTGTTGTATGTGTGTGTGTATGTGGTTTGTGTGTGTGTGTGCTTTGTGTGTACTTTTAATGCTTGGGTGATCAATCTAATGTTTTACATATGCTGGGCCAAGGTTTTACCACTGAACTATACTGTCTAGTTATAATGTAAATATTGTTTTAAATTATGACTTTTAAATTTTCATTCCTAGTATGTTTTTTTCAAAATTATATATGATAAAATGTGATCCATATTCTATCCATGATAGCAATTTTTATTGTTATTTTATTGTTTTTTTAGAATATTTCCACTGCTTTTCTACTTCCAAACTCTTGTGTTTGTTATTGATAAAGGTTTTAATTTGCTTCTTTTCTCTCTTCATTCTTTTTGCCTTTAGAGTTTATCCATTCTTTCTTTCATTTCTTTGGAAATTAGTGATCATATTCCTATTACAATTTCTTTACATTGTAACAGGTCTATACAATGCTTTATTTTCTATTTTATTTTTTTTGCATCTTCTTTGAATCTTAGTCCACACTATTAGGTGGAATAAAAAGAATCTTGATTCAGAATACTTTGATTATTTTCCTCCTTCTCTTCTCTGAAGTCTTTCTGTTCTTTGAAACACAACAGCAATTACATATATCTACTATGTGGTCCATCATTCTATTCTATCCCCTGTCACTCTCCTCTGTAGTACAGCTCAAGTCGTTATCATTATTTTATTATGCTATAGTGTTAACTATATCTTAACTCATTCCTAAATTAATTTTAGATGCTTCAAGCATTCTCTAAAGACATTTTTCTATATAAAATATCTGGCATCTTGTGTTTTCACAAGGTGCAAAATATGAGTGACTATCAAACATCTAGATATCTCTGTAGAATATTGGTCCATCTGTTCAATATACTCGTATGTAAATTCAAGGAGTACAGGTCAGTCAGAACAATTTTATAAAATGGTGTAGCTTGAGCCCTCATACTAGATTTGAACCTTATTACCATGTTTAATAGTAAAAGAACAGACACATAGAAGAATGTAACAGATTTATCAAATATAAATTCTTAGTTTTATGGTCAATAGATTTTGAAGAGGATGCCACTACTTTATGAAATAAAAAAATAGAATCTTAAGTGGGTGTAATGGCACTATTGCCTCTCTAGATTTAAAATGATCTTAGATTACTACTACTCAAACCTTATACAAAAATTTAAAATAAAAAAGATTATCAAACTAAATGTGAGTTGTAAAAACCTATAAAACATAAATGTACAAATTCATGACATTGGATCAGTAAAGGTTTCTAAAAATTTGACATGTAAAGCATTAGAGTCTAAAGATAATCAAGAATTAACTGGTTAATATTAACTGATAATTTTTCATAATTCTATGAAAGTAATGAAAACATATCCAACAGATAGAGGACACATATTTGTTAATGCTAAAATGTTAATGCTACAATGATCCTGAGTCTTAAGTACATTCATATCTTCTAATTCTATATAAAAATTTTCCCGAAAAAGATATTTCTTAAAGAACATATGTAAATTAGTAGTTATTAGGAGGGGCATATGAAATAAGCTCCTCTTTAGTATCTAATAAAAAAGAAAAAGAAAACTCACTAGTATGACCATAATATAAAAAGATGACACAAAATATAGTAATGCATTTGTGGAGAAATTGATATACTCCACATAGCACAATGATTTGTATAATATTGCAATCATTTTAGCAAGCAAGTTTTCAAGTCTTCATAAGTTTAAAGAGAAGTGTATATTATTCAGCCATTACATTCCTATGTATGTATTAAAGAGAAGTAAAAATTTGTTTGGACAGGGAATGTAGTTCATTGACAGTGCACTTGAATAGTATGTGTGAGACCCTGGAAAAAATCCCCCAAAACAAATTTGAAAAGACACACTATAGAGGATATATGCTGGACAAATTCCTGTAACTGAATTTTATATATCTATTTTAATGTCTGTTCTAAAATTTACAGCATTTCTCTTTGAAGAAATGTAACTTTCTGAAACTTAGGCTTGGAAAACCTATGATTGTACAATTCACTTCCAAAACACTAAAATGTATACAATAAAAGGAGATAATATATTGCATGTGAATTTCATGTCAGCAAAAAAAATTGTTAAAAATACTTCACACAAATTTCTGAATACCTGAAAATATGTTTTCGGTGTTGGCTAAAAATTCTTTGTAAACTGGAGCTTTTAAAATGAAGGTGTGATTTCTGTTTATTTTGAAGGTTTTTTTGGTCCTTTTTTTGAGTTTATGCAGAGATAACTCAATCAAAAAGTGTATGTGATAACTGGAATATCTAGGAATTATGCATCACTTATAAGTAATTGATAACCTTTTCTGGAAGAAACTTTTAGCAAATGATAAAAGACCCAAATCTATGTATCTGAATTTTATGAAACCTATATGCTACTTGCTCAATCCAAATGCTTTTCTCTACTTTGCTAGGAAAAAATTATTCTCAAGACAAGAGCCAACAGCAGTGAAAAGAAGCTAAATACACAATCATGTTGATTTATTTGTGAAAATAACAAATGAAATAAAACAATTCCATTTAAGCAACTCCAATATTAGTATCTATGAAGCTGTTCCTGAATGCCAACATCTATTAAGTTTTTGGAGTTTTAATTTCTATGAACATATGAAAACTAGAACACAAAAACAAATATAGTCTTAGAGCAAACCAGCCTTGGAATAATTTTCTTAATTGTTTTGAAATTACAAAAGAATTGATACCATTCATTTCCTATGGAAATCATTTAAAAATGTTCATCACTTATTATAATTCAAATACAAAACAAGAGTGATTTTATGTAATCATTACAAATATCATTTTATTACTATCATAAAGTAGAAAAAATGACTAGTCCATATTTATTATTCTTAATTTCTAATCATTACCTAGATATCTCAATCTAAATAGTCATGTCTTTAACATAGATGTAAATATTCTATAATTTTTACTTAACATTTTCAGGGGCATGTATTCATGTTTCTAAGAAATGTTCACAGCAGTTAAAAGATGCTTTTGTGATATTAATGTGAAATTAATGTGATATATTTTGTTGTGGTTGTTTGCAAGGCTTGAGCATTGTCTCTAATCCTTTTTATGCTCAAAGCCAGCACTATACAACTTGAGGCACAGAGCTAATTCCTGTTTTCAGTGGTTAATTGGAGATAAGAATCTAACAAGTACTTTTCTGTTTGGGCTACTTTCAAACACAATTCTAAGATCTAATTACACAGAATAGCTCAAATTATAGGCTTGAGTCACTGGCACTTGGTTTGATGTATTTATTTAATTTTAATTATGTTTTAATATTTTTGTTTCTCTATAATGTACATCGTTCTACACAAAAATTTAGATATATGTATATATTTCTGATGACACTCTCCAAACATGTATGTCTTACTGCACAGTATCTATCTATCTATCTATCTATCTATCTATCTATCTATCTATCTATCTATCTATCTATGTTTCTGAAGACAGACTACCTATACAACTTTATTCTACTATTTTTAACCTTTTTTAATTTCAAAGATATGCAGTCTATTTTTCCTAAAGTTTCCTAGAATAAAATAACTAATATTTAAATAGAATGTAGAGTTTATTATATTCAAGAGAATTTTCGATATACCCATGATATTGCAGTAGCATTTACAGTATATTACTTGAAATAATTGTGTTCAAACTCTTAAATATTTGTGTGTAGTGGTGGGGAGAGAGAAAGTTAATTCATACTGGTTAGGAATTTGTAATACTTCAAAAATCTATTCTACAATTTGTTATAAGCATATAGTAAAGCTACCTGTTATGGTTTAGTTTTTTTATTTCTTTATTTGTTCTATATTTTAACATGGATGCATGCACACTGGTAACATTAAAATTATTAATCAACAGACAAATAATTGCAAAATCATAGATACATATCAGAGTTTCAATAGTTAGAACTTATGATATTAGTAATAATTTTGGTGAAGATAATGATGACCACAGTGTACACTGATAGTTACAATGTTGTGGTTGAAAAGGAAAAAAAACTTTAGACATTTTTGAAGCTAGATTTCGGGCTGGGAAGGTGGCTCAGTGGTAGAGCGCTTGCCTTGCATGCCTGAGGCCCTGGGTTCAATTCCTCAGGACCACATAAGCAAAAAAAGAAAAAAGCCGGAAGTAGCGCTCTGGCCCAAGTGGTATAGCGCTAGCCTTGAGCTGAAGAGCAGAGGGACAGCGCCCAGGCCCAGAGTTCAGGCCCCACAACCGGACCCCCCCAAAAATAATCTCATAGCATTGAAGCTATATTTCCCACATTGAATACATGGCAATAAACAGCATTGGATTAAATACAGTAAGAATAACAAGAGGAGAGTTTCAATATCAAGAAATAGAACCACATTAAACAGGTAGACAGTAAAAACCCTAATTTTATTCCTGCAGTCTCTCTAATGTATACTCACTTTTCTTGGTGGAATTATTTTCTTATAAATAAAATCGTTAATTTCCACATTTTGATGGACTAAGATGTAGTTTTCAACTTAGTGTGATTAGTTCAAATAACATTCTCATATAGATACTATTCAAAAACCCGGTTTTCCTATGATATATTAAGAGTATTTTCTTCAATACAGCTGTAATCACATGACACAATTTACATAATACCACTTACAAATCTGTAGTTACCTTAAAAAGACATAGACCTTAGAGCCAGGAGGTGAAATTTATTTTTATTTCTGCAGGAAACAATTTGTGACTTTATACCAAGAAACTGAATTTGACTCTTTCCTTATTTGTAAGGTAAGGTGGAAAATGTAAGGACTCTGGAGTTCAAGCCCCATGACCAAGAAAAGTAAAAAGGGAAAAAAAAGGTGGTAAAGCAACATTTTAAAGCTAATGTGCACAAAATTGTCTAGAAATAAAATTATAAAAGCCCCTGGACTGGCAAAAAAAAGATTAAAATGAAATTGCCTTCAAACCTTTATTTAGACAATCTATACTGAGGGCAGGCTACTGGAGCTCACATCACTAACTAGAATTTGAGAAGATCAGAGATCAGAACAAGTGTGCAAGGAACGCAATAATATTCTCATATAATCCTAAGCCTGGCATACTGCAATGAATTTGTGATCGAGTTACTTGGCAGACAGAGGTGAGGAACTTAGCCTCTGTTCAGCCCTCAGCAAAATTGATAACCTATGAGTAAATAACTAAATTGAAAAAAGATTGTTCCAATGGTAGAATACTTGTTCAGCCAACAAAGTATCTAAATTCATACTCACTTCCTAAAAGAGGAAAAAAAAGAAAGAAAGAAAGAAGAAAGAAAGAGAAAGAAAAGAGTAGAGAAGGAGGAGGAGAGAAGGGAAGGAAGGAAGCAAGCAAGGAAGGAAGGTAGGAAGGAAAGAAGGAAGGAAGGAAGGAAAGAAGGAAGGAAGGAAGGAAGGAAGGAAGGAAGGAAGGAAGGAAGAAGGAAAATCAAATCAAATAAAATAAAGAAATGGTGGAAGAAAGAATGGGAGGGAGAAAGGGAGATATAAATAAAAACCTCAGCATGTGTTCGATGTTAATAATGACCCTAAATTATTTTAGCTATAAATGCCATCATTTAATTCCCTGGGAAGAGACATTTTGTATCAAGCCCTATTGTATGGACTTGGAATCCCCGAAAGGCCACCAGAGACCATGACCAATGCCAACAGCAAAAGAGTCATATATTTGCAAGCTCAAGCTTGGTCCTTTGCACATCGGGTAACCGGTGACGCTAAGAGTTCCTGAGCACAAAATCAGCACAGCTTTTATAGTATTGAACAAACAAGTTTAGGGAACTTCCACACAATCGGTTACATGATTGGTTTGAGTCCACCCTAACCACATTGCCCTTTTTCTGAACTATTGGTATGTTCTGTTCCTGGAACCCTTGGGCAACTATTCGCTTTCTTAAGGTTGGGCAGAGTTGGTGGCAACCTGTGTTTTTATTCTGTCTCTTGGGGTTACTCTGAGGGCAGCCTAGCACAAGATGGTGGGGGTAATCTCAAATTGGAGTTATTGTGGCTCTTCATTCTCTCCTCTTCTAGAGCAATAGTGACCAATCATGGTCCCTTAATTGGCACAGTCTTCTATATTTACAGTTTGGTATTGGGAACTCAGAACTAATAGATGGACCGTTCTGATCTACAAGGTCTACAATGTCCAATTGTGCATAACAAAAATTAACAGTACCAAAGGTCCTTACATTTTCTTCCAGCAATCCTGACTCTGTATACCACAGCTAACTTACCTTTATACCAGCTGTATTCGTAAGCTCCAATTTTAAGACATACTCATACCATTTACTACATACTTAAACTTTCTGAGGTTTGTCTTCTTTACAAACATTTTAAGACAATCCTTACTTTTTTAATCCTTTCTTACCTAGAGGATACCAATTTTTCCCCAATTCCTTTCTAAGGCTTTCTTTATTAGACTCCTATTCTTTACAATTCCTTGAGCTCCTTTGTGGCTAGAGTTTAAAACCGCACATTTTTCCTTGGATTTGTTGAACCAAGTTATCTCAACAAGCCTCAACGCACCAGTGGGATGAAAAGCTTGCGAGATTTTAAGGCTAAGATTAGGGGTGGGTCTCATTCCTCCTCTTAGCTCCATTGATTAAAAAAAAATTCTCTCCTTTATCTTTAAAACACACTCAGGAGGAAGCAGATAATTACCATACCAGAGCCAAAGTAGGCTGTGTCCCTGAAATGCGTAAGGCAAAGCAGTGATATCCTTGCCCCAAATAACCACTGTGGGAGTAGAGAGGTTACTGGATATCACCAAAAGAATGTCCCACAAGTTCTTAGTTTTAGCAGCTTTCAACCAAGAAGCATTCTCGGGTGATGGAATTAGGCAGGAGTTCAGTCTACTTTTACCAGGGTGGAGATGGTCTGGGTGATGATGTAGATTTCCTGCAGGTAACTGTCAAGCTGTCGTAGAACTTTACTCATTAGGGTGTGCAGCTGCAGCAGCAGCAGGGACTCTCTATGGCTTCAAGGGACTGTCAAACCTGGTTCTGGGCTGCAAATTCCTACAAAGACTGGTTAAGGATTCATTGCATAGGCTTGGCAGGCTATGACCCAACAAGTTTTTTAAGACTATTTACACAGTAGCCCAGGACAATTAACCAAGATGACAACTTTTTAAACTAGATTGTACTTTTAATAAGATTAGAATTTTCTCGGCAGATATAGAGGGCTCAGGCCTGTACTATTATTTCCCATGCCTTTTCCTTCTCTCTATTCTGTCTATTTTGTCACATTTTTAAAAGATACTCTGGTCCCTTGTTCTTAAATGGGGATGATGGACGAAGATTCATCTTCTGTCACTTCTTCAAGCTGACTAAGGGGTGTTGATTCTACCTAACCAGGAACCTATAATCTTAGCCTATTTTACAAAGAGGTTACAAGGGTTAGATGTCATTAAGAACAACATTTTAAATTTTGACAAATGCACAGACCTTTTTTCTGGCTATAGTAGTGCTGCTTATTTAGCCTTCTG
Organism: Dipodomys spectabilis; assembly: GCF_019054845.1. NCBI lineage: Eukaryota > Metazoa > Chordata > Mammalia > Rodentia > Heteromyidae > Dipodomys > Dipodomys spectabilis. The sequence goes on along the minus strand of NW_024872495.1, from coordinate 4,853 downwards.
CTTTGCAAAAGGATCTTTAAGGATGGCTTAGGAATGTGATCTCTTGTAATCTTAACAATGTCTGAGTTACCTATGCAGGCCTTAGACAGATATCAATAGAAAAAACTCTCAGGTATACAAACTTTTCCTGAGCATATGAATTTCATGTAGCTGGTGTCATCTCAAAAGTTACTGCCAATTAGAGCTTTTGTCACATACAGGGGTTGGGATCTAAACTATCCTCCACATTTTAAAAACTTAGCCTTTTAGTACTATCACAGATGACTGACAAGTTCCTGTCCCTTACAAGGTAGATAGTCATAGACATTAGGCATGCTTACAAACTATCTTTCCAAGACCTCCTGGCTCTGACCAATTTTTGAAGGGCCACACACAAAAGACTCTAGGATCTGACATTATATCTGCCATCCAAGTATTTGCTTACGGTATCAGGATGCTCCTCCATTGCTTTCATCCAAGGAGTGTCTTCTCCACACTGGGAAAATTGCCTCATTGGCATTTCCCTTAGTTGGTTGCTGGACTTGAACTCGGGGCCTGACTGCTGTCCCTCAGCTCTACAACTCAAGGCTAACACTCTGTCACATTGAATCCTAAAGCAGGTCTGCTTGCTCTTTCAGCCTTCTGGTGGCTGAGTAGAGGTGACAGTCTCACACGGACCTTTTTCTGCCCGGGCTGGATTCAAACCAGTTACAGATCAATGAGTCTCATAAAAGGCCACTTTACTCTAATTAAAAGCAACAAGGTGGTCAACATAGAAGTAGTTTTAAGCATATTCTTACCTGAAATATTTTAAGAGCCAAAGTTACATCTGACAAACTAACAAGAATCCTCACTCCTTTTTGTGGGCCTGATGAGAACTGTTACAAAAAAAAAAAGCATGAGAGCAAACTGAAGTAGAAATTATGCAATTATTTTGGTAATCCTAATTTTTCCTTTTTGCACTTTGAGGCAAATGTTTAGAACAATTATACTTTTAAACTTTATATACAGAAACCCATTCCTAATTTATAAGCCTCCTATTAATCTCTGTTTTAATATTCTATACTTTAGTTTTTAGTTGCATTTTGAAAAATCTCTTGAACTTTCAAGGCTAAGTGTGTCACGAATTTCCTCTTGGCTACTTGTTTTAAAACAGATAAACATGAAATCTTTTAAACTGAAATAACAATTTCTTAATGCAAAAATTACAATCACCATCAATGTACAAGAAGCTAAACTTAACAGCTTTATACCTTAAAAAACATACACAATGGCAGAATATCATTGAGAGCAAATCACAATATACAAATAAAATTTTAACCCTCTTTTTAAGGCCTTCTTAATTTTAATTTTAACACAGCCAAGGGGCAGTTTTAGCAATGCTAATCAGATGTTTACATCACTCATTTTTACCATTATGTTTCCAGTGTGTATGTGAAGGGAAAAGGCGCAGAATAAAGATGGGCCACTTGGCCCTTCCTGTGGAATGGGGACACACACAATCCGACTCTTTAGGCTTAGATGAACTGCTATTGAGCCACTTTGCCCTCTTTCATCATGGGTAGACTCCTCCCATGACCTGTTCTGACATGCAGGACCAGCTGAACTTCACTTCTGCCTGTTCACTGTTCACTCCTAAAGATAGGTTTTTTGTTAGCTTCTAAGTTTCTCCTTTTTGTTAAGCCAGATATCTTAATTACAGTATAAACAGCCTTATGTATTCTATAATACCATATTGTCTAATTTTCAAGTTCAAGTATCCTTATAAAGCTATTTAAAACCATGTGAAAATGCTTTAAAAATGTTTTGGTAATGTCTAAAATTCATAACCCTTTGAATTTTAAACTTAATCTCACCCAATTGTTACATCATGCTGTTAATTTCTATCATGAATATGTTCACAAACACATACAAAACACACTCAGATCTTTAAGCACACAAAAATCAAAACCAGTTGTACAAATATTTTTTAAAGTTTTCAAACAAAAATTTAAGACAATATTTCTTTTAAACTAAGCAATTTTATAGAGATTCATTTTCTCAGGGCTTGATTGTTTAGCAAGTTATTGCACCAATTGATCTCTTGACTCACTTCTGTTGGAGGAAGGCTTGGGGGAGGGGGAGGCTCACCTGAAACTAAACTGTCCTGATTTATATCCAATTTTATTTTTATTTATTTTTGTCTTCTTAACGTGTTTTTTTTTAATTGTGAAAGTACTGTACAGAGGGGTTAAAATTACATGAGCAAGATAATGAGTACATTTCATATTAAGCATTGTAGCCTCCTCCTTGATTCCCCTTCCCATCCCTTCCCATCCTCTCCCCGCCCCCCAACCCAATCTTCCTTCCACTCTCCCTCTCACCACCTAAGTTGTAAAGTTCGTTTTTGACATAACGACTTGTATATCTCATTGTTGAAATAGGTCCAACTGTATCCCTATTTAAACGCATTGTTTTTTCCCTTCCCCTCCACAAATTATGCCGACATCAAATACAGTGAAAGCAGGGGTTATACCGTGGAGGAGGGACATACAAAGCACCAAAGAAATAATCTTATAAATGTGTTAGAAACAATCACATGAAAGAAAAATACATTTGAATATGTATTCAAATTATCTGAATTTTTCTGCTTGACACAGACATATAGTAGTTAGTGCAAATAAGGGAAACCATGGGACCTATGTGCCTTTGGGCCTGGCTTAAAATTCACTTAACAAAATTTTTTCCAAGTCTTTCCTTTTCCTAACAAATGCGGCAATGTCATTCTTTCTGATGGAGGCTTAGAAATCCATTGTGTGTATATACCACATTTTCTTGATCCATTCTTCTACTGAGAGGCATCTGGGTTGGTTCCATATCTTAGCTATGGTAAATAATGCTGCAGTAAACGTAGTTATGCTGGTAGCTTTAGTGTGGTCTTATTTGTGAACATTTGGGTAAATGCCCAAAAGTGGGATTGCTGGGTCATAGGGGAGCTCAAGCTGATTGAAAACTTTGGCAAAATAGCAGGGTATAAAATTAACCCTCAAAAATCAATGGCTTTTCTGTATTCCAACAATGAGAAAAGTGTAGCTGAAATTAGCAAAGCAACTCCATTGGGGATAGCTCCACAAAAAATAAAATACTTAGGAATTAACTAAACCAAAGAAGTGAAGGACCTCTATGATGACAACTTTAAAAACCTGAAAAAGGAATTCAAAACAGAACTAAGAAAGTGGTAAAAACTCCCAAGTTCCTGGATTGGACAGATCAACATCGTGAAAATGGCAATACTTCCCGAGGCTATCTACAAATACAATGCAATATCAAAATTCCAACCTCAGTCTTCAAGGAAAAAGAAGAGGCAATCAAGAAATTCATATGGAACAATAAAAGAGCCCGAATAGCTAAATCAATTCTTAACAGAAAGAACAGTGCTGGAGGAATATCAATACCAAGTTCCAAACTCTACTACAAACCCATAGTAATTAACACAGCTTGGTACTGTCACAAGAACAGACCTCAGGAACAATCGATTTGAACCAAAAACCCAGAAATGAACCCACAGACCTATAGCCATCTAATCTTCGATAAGGGAGCTAAAAAAATAGAATAAAAGAAAGACAGCCTTTTCAGTAAATGGTGCTGCCAAAATTGGTTAACTATTTGTAGAAAACTAAAGCTACATCCTTATATATCACCCTGCACCAGAATCAACTCCAAATCGATCAAAGACCTCAGAGTAAAAGCAGACACTCTGAAATCATTACAGGATTGAGTAGGAGAAACCCTAGTTCTCCTTGACACAGGCCAAAATTTCTTAATAGGGATACAGAAACAAAAAATCAAAGAAAGTTTGGACAAATGGGATTGCATGAAATTGCAGAACTTCTTTATGGCAAAGGACATAGCTAGCAAGATCAATAGAAAGCCCACGGATTGGGAGAAGATCTTCAGTAGCCTTACAACAGACAAGGGTCTCATATCTAAAATATACCTGGAACTCAAAAAATTAAATCCCCCAACAACAAATCTTCAAAGAAACAACTGCCCAATAAATAATTGTGCTAAAGACTTAAAGAGAAACTTCTCTGAAGAGGAAAGAAGGATGGCCAAAAGACATGGAGAAATGCTCAACCTCCTTAGCCATAAAAGAAATGCAAATCAAAACAACATTGAGATACCACCTCATCCCCGTAAGAATGGCTATAATCAAGAACTCTAATAAAAACAGATGCTGGAGGGGATGTGGACAGAAGGGAACCTTACTGCATTGTTGGTGGGTGTGTAAATTGTTCATCCACTTTTATCCAATTTTAGACAAGAGCACTTTCCCTTGTCGGGACTAGCTTAAAAGTCAAAACAGGCACACATCATTCTATGTGACTGAACTCAGCTGGAGGCTGGAACTTTTATTTCCCCAGAGATTTTCAAATAAATAACAAAAACACTAAAACCAAAAACCCACATTTAAAACTAGTACAAATTCTAAAACAGAACCAGAGAAGACAATAACCAAAGGCTGAGTTTATCCCTATCAGAACTCTGTGCCGTTCTCACTCAGCAAAATGAATGCAGAGTCTGCTGAGTGAGCCTACCACTCTCAACCAGAACTTCCCTATCTCCGGACACATACAACAGAGAACATTCAGGTCTCAGTGAATGGGGTGACATCTCATCAACATTTGTAAACCCAGGGGCCTTCCAAGGTTGAAGAGAAGTCCAAGTCATTTTGGGCTAGGGAAATCAGTTCCTAGAGGCCATTCCCTCAGACTGGCAGATTCTCCCCCATACTCCCACCTCCCTGGGCCAAGGCCTAAGGCTAAGATAAACCCCAAATGACAAACAGAACACTCAACACAAAGACACAACTTACAAAGGCACACTGCAGCTTT
>NW_024872494.1:0-20565 GCF_019054845.1 Dipodomys spectabilis | reverse complement strand
GGGGGGGTGCAGTGCAGGTGGCCAGCACTGGCCCTAGAGGAATATAAATGGATGGTGGCGTTCAGGTGCTGGTGGCTCCCACCCATTATCCTGGCTATTTGGGAGTCTGAGGTCTGATGGTCATGACTAAGGGCCAGCGCAGGCAGCAATGTCTGTGATATTCTTATCTCCCAAAAACCACCTCCCCCCACCAGAAAAAAAGCCAGATGTGGTGCTGTGGCTCAAGTGGTAGTGCCTCAGCCTTGAATGAAAGAAGCTCAGGGACGACACCAAGGCCCTGAATCCACGCCCTAGGGCTCAGAAAAAAATACTAAAATAAATGAATAGTGGGCATCTGTTATCTTACTACTAAAAAGAATGGATTCAGTCATCTCTCTGGTACTTGTAGCCAAAAGTAAGGGGCTTCTTTGATGCTCCTCTAAACCTCCCCTTCTCTGCATTAGCTCTCCAGGCTTCAGTTTCAGGATAGAATTCAGATCATCCCACTAAAAGTTACCTTATGTACCCTCCTCTACCCAACTTCCTTGGGGTGGGGATCCTGGATGTTCTCACCACTGGGAGGATGAGGCACTGCAGAGATCAGGGTACGTATCCCCGAAACTCACACACACACGCACACACACACACACACACACACACACACACACACACACACACACACATTCACCTAGGCCAACTCAGACTAGCCTTTTCCAAAGGCACCTTATCTCCTTGTATTAACTGACCTAGCAGAGGTACTTGATCCCTTGTAAATGACTATTTTAACTAGGGCTTACTTGTTGGCACGAGATAATCAAAGAAAGGGTCTGGTGCCTATCACCTCTTGCTCAGGTTCACGTCTGATACCCTGGCTACTTAGGAGGCAAAGATCTGAGGATCAAAGATCAAAACCAGCCATAAACTGGAAAGCTCGTGAGAATCTACTCTCAATGGAACCACCAAAAAGTTAGAAGTCGAGCTTTGGCTCAAGTTGTGGAGCACCAGCCTTGAGCATGAAAACTCAGAGAGAAAGCTCCAAGAACATGAGTTCAAGCCCACACACAAAAATGGCCCCATCTTTTCGCCCCCAGACTGCCTAGGCCTTGAGTACCCTCTCACATAGTGTGATACAGCACCCGTCCTAGGTAGTATATCAGAGCCTTCAGAAATTGCATGGTGGAAGCCAGGCCTACTCCTTCGTGTGCTCTTAACCCACACCAGGCAGAAGGCAGAGCATGACAAGGCATGCAGCCTGCAGAGCGGAGAAGACCTTGCCCTGTCAGGGAGATTGGAGTGGGCTTTTTAGAGGCAACAATTGAAAGAGGGTCTTTCTTAACAAAGAGGATCTGACAGGAAGCACAGAGAGCAAAGATGCTGTAGATAAATTACCACATAATTGAGCACATTTATTTCCAGCCAGGGCTGCTGGTGAGAAACTCAATACTGATGTGCAAGACTATCCAGAGACAGACCTGAGGGTTTACAGAAGAACAGATATCCAGGGTTGGGATTGTGTCTTAGCAGTAGTGGGCTTGCCTAACACACAGGAAACCCTGGGTTCAATTCCTAGGTACCGCATACACAGAAAAAGCCAGAATCAGCACCAGGGCTCAGGTGGAAGAGTGATTTGCCTCGGACAGAAGAAGCTCCTAGACAGTGCCCAGTCCCTGAGGTCAAGCTCTAGGACTGTGAAAATAAAATAGAACTCCGATGGTCCTTGGTGACAGGTGGTTGGCTATGCCCTGTTGATCTTAGGAGATCCATCCATGCTTAGTGTCTCCTTCTTTGACAGAAGGGAGCTAGACATTCCTTCTGCCCTGAACACCCCTGGAGGTGGTTATCAGCAACCCTCCCAACATCTTCCACCAGGACATGGAGTAGCTGGCCCCAGAAATCCTCAGGTACAGTTTGGATGGGGCGGGGGCATACAAGGCAGCCCCCAGAATCCTAGTGGGTCTGACCTGCCCCAGAGGACCAGTTCATCCAGAGGAGGTGGATGGAAGCTTAAAGAGAGGTAGAGATGTGGAGGGGGCTCTTTAATGCCCATGGCCCCAACCAGATTCCAAGCCTCCCTTTGCTTTCTGTGAGGGAGATAGAGTGTCTAGGTGGTAGTGTATAGAGGAGGACTAAATGGAAATTATAAAGAATGAGACACTGTAAGCCATGTGCTGGTGGCTCATGCCTGTCATCCTGGCTACTCCGGTGGCTAAGATCCAGAGGATCTCATTTCCCAGCCCAGGCAGGAAATTCCCATGAGAATGTCATCCACAATCTCCAAACCGAAATGGCGCCATGGCTTAAAAGGAACAGAACTGGCCTTGAACAAAAATCATCATCAAGGACAGTTCCCAAGCCCTGAGTTCAAGCCCCTCAGCAAAAACAACAATAACAACAACAACAAAAAAAAAAACAGAAAGACACCCCTTGCCTGCAAGTGATGGTGAAGCAATGGGGGTACTCTGGTTGGGAGACCAGATGCTAGCCTAAGTGTACAGAAATTTCTAAAAACTCTCCAGTTTTGCCCCAGTGGGAAGTCACAGAAGGGTGGGCGTTGCCTTACCAACAACTCCAGAGGTCGTGGCCTGTCTTAGGCAGGGAGTGGGCTAATGGGAGCAGGTATGGGAGGGTAGTGTCAATTATTCCCTCCATTCATGGAAATATAGTTTTGGATGCTGGTGTCAAAGTCTGAAGTGAAGGGTTGCATGTGGTTTGTAGCCTGACAAGTTGGGTTTCACCTGGCTATAAGAACATAACTGAAGCCGGGTGCTGCCAGTGTCTCACAACTGTCATCCTAGCTACTCAGGAGGCTGAGATCTGAGGCTTGCAGTACAAAGCCAGCTTGGGCAGGAAAGTCTGTGAGATTTTTATCTCCAATGAACCACCAGAAAACCGGAAGTGGTGCTGTGGCTCCAGTGGTAGAGTACATACTTTCAGCTGAAGAACTGAGGGACTGGGTGCAGGCCCATAGTTCAAACCCCATGACTGACAAACAAAAATAAGGTGGATGAGTTTTCTGCATAGAGTTGTGTACAGTAGGAAATGCCATGCTGTGTTATGAGCCATTCCAGACGTGTGAGAGGCTGAGATTTTTCTACAGTTTGTGTGAGGACGGTAGTGCCATCTTCTCGGGGTTTGGCATGTTCCGGTGCTCAGGGACTGATGAGGCCTTGGGTTACCCCTATGTGTGGTGTGTGGGGTGTGTGTGTGTGTGTGTGTGTGTGTGTGTGTGTGTGTGTGTGTGTGTGTGTATTTCCCTCATCTTTCTCTGTGCCCTTCCTGAGTGCCTGTCTTCCTCTTCCTGACCTTGGATATTGCCCCTCTTCCATTACAACCTTGCCTTTAGCCCCCAGGCAGGGTCTACAATGAGTCCTAAATTGCCAGAGAACTGCATAGTCCAGCTTTTCAGTGGAGCCCAAGTCCGGCTATCCATATCTTTGGCCACCTCCAGGGGATTCTGGGTCAGCAGGGCCAGCTGGCATAGGTTCTCCCTTACCTCTGGAAGGGTGGGGTTCAGTCATGGGATGTCTTGTCCTTTTCCTCAGCTGGGCCTCTGGCTGCATGTCCCTCCCATCAGGCTGGCAGTGGAGTGGGGGAAGAGTGTTTGCCAGTGGCTCTGACCAACTTGAGCTTGATAGCTGACTGAAGGTTGCCCAATCACGAAGGATCTTGGGCTGCATAGGAGGTGAGGCCCAGGTGGCTTGGAAGTCTCTGTTGTTGTCTAGGAAATGTCAACGAACATTATGACAGCCAAGTCTATCTCCCAGCCCCAGCTAGACCTCTCAGGTCCTTCTAGATAATTCCGGATGCCCAGAATACAGAGGCACAGACTTAAGATTCCAAGGCCAGGGAACAGGGGGATGAGAGACTGGTATGCCCAGTACCTCATTGTTCTGGGGCATTAGCCTTGACCTGTTTATGCCTTCCTTGTGTAAGTTCACTTCTTAACCCGTAGGTGGCCACACACCGGCCATTTGTGGAAGTGCTATGGAAGTGGCAGGAGTAAAAGTGAGATCTATGATGACCAAAATCTGGATTTATGGTCTGTGGGGGTGGGGAAGGCAAAGGGTGTCAATTAAAAAAAAATCTCAGAGCTGGAACTCAGGGCCTAGGCACTGTCCCTGAGCTAACACTCTACCACTTGAATCAGAGATCACTTTTCACCTTTTTTAGTAGTTAGTGGAGAGGAGTCTCACAGACTTTCCTGCTTGGGCTGGCTTCAAGCTACCATTCTGAGAGCTCAGCCTCTTGAGTCGCTGGGATTGCTGGTATGAGCAATTGGCTCCAGTTGAGGATGACAGTGGATGCATGTGCTTGTGTGCGTGTTTGCGTGCATGTGTGCATGCATGTGTGCGTATGTGTGTGTGTGTGTGTGTGTGTATTTACCAGGACTTGAACTCAGAGCCTAGGTGGTATCCTTTAGCTTGGTTGCACAAGGTTGGTACTTTACCACTTGAACTAGAGTATCTCTGCTTCCCAGCTTTTGGTGATTCATTGGAGAGAAAAGTCTGCCCAGGCTAGCTTTGAATCTTGATTGATCCTCAGGTGTCAGCCTTGAGTAGCTAGGATTATAGGCATGAGCCACTGGCACCCAGTTGCAAGGTTGTCTTTTCATGCGCTCTTCTGTTCTTACAGCTGTCTACTTGCCCTGGCCTAGATCTCTGACCTCCACTTCAGCTCCCAGTATCCTGTGACAGTGTGGAGAACATAAACCTCTAACATGATCCCATTTCTTTGTACTCATGGGAGGGTATGTTTCTTCTGTAGCCAGGGGAAGGAGGGTAGCTGTAGATGGGTGCTCGGCTGGGGGAGAGGTAATCTGTTTCAGCCAAGAAGGAAAGTGTGGCCAGATGCTAATAGCTCATGCCCTCCTAATCCAAGCTCCTCAGGAGTCTGAGATCTGAGGATTGCCATTCAGAGGCAGCCCAACTAGAAATGTCTGTGAGAATCTCCTCTGCAACTAGCCACAGAAAAGCTGGAAGAAAAGCTGTGGCTCAAGTGGTAGAGTGCTAGCCCTGAATGAAAAAGGTGAGGGACAGAGTCCAGGCCCTGGGTTCAAGCCCTAGTACCAAGATGTGTGCACGTGTGTGCATGCATACATACATACACAGACACACACAGACACACACTCACACACACACACACACACACAAAAGAAGGTGGTAATGATGAGCTCAGCTAGAAATCTGGGGGCACTCCTGAGGCATAGTCATAGTAATCTCTCAAGGCAGATCAAGTACTATTTCCCTAATTCATTCTTGGGCTGAGGGGTCTGGGTCATGGCAGTAAGTTCCATGGAACCTGCCCCTCTATCCATGCATGGGGCCACAGGACCAAGGGAAGCCACTATGGATGCTCGTTTGTAGTCAGCTCACGATTGCTCCGAGCACTGGTGAGGAAAGTAAGGCTCCGAGCCCTGTGACTCCTGGGATAGAGACTGCTACCAGCAGCAGCCTGCTAGCTGTGGATACCTGAGACTACAAGTCTTTCAAGAGCCCAACTCAACACCCGCTCAAGGTGTGCCTGACAGATTCACACTCTTGTGATACTCGAGTGAATGGGCATTACCTGCTGTGCCATCTTGCAGCTCCTGCCCCTTCTGGCCCAGAACCTTGGTTTGAGAGGTCGATTTTTTGCTCAGATCTACAGTGCAGCCATGAGAGATGCCATTCTGATGAACAGATTAATGACCTCCGTGCTCACGGCTCGAACCTTCTCTGATACTGTGACCTGCTGTGTAGGCAAAGGCCTCCAAAGAGGCTGCTCTCAAGACTTGTAGGACACCTAGAAATTGGGAGACCCTCAGTGGCCCACTGTAAAGTACTCTCCCTAGAGCCACAGAGTGAGGTCCAAGCAGGCCAGGTGTTGGTCATGGGACTTGAACTCTGGGCTTGGGGCTGTCCCCCAGCTGTTCAGATTACCACTAGAGCCACAGCACCACTTCTGGTTTCCAGGAGGTTCCTTGAATATCAGAGTCTCCTGGACTTTCCTGCCTGGGCTGGCTTTGAACCTTGATCCTCACATCTCAGCCTCCTGGGGAGCTAGGAGGACAAGTGTGAGCCACCGGTGCCTGGCTGATCTGGCCTTTCACCACAGTAGACTAGGAGCTTCTGAAAGCTTTTCTTTATTTTTTTAGGTGCCAGTACTGGAGCTTGAACTCACGGGTTAGGCTCTGGTCTCTTAATTTTTTTCCCTCAAGGTTAGCACTCTGCCACTTCAGCCACAGCTCCATTTTGGGCTTTTGGTAGTTCGTCGGCAAGAAGAGTCTCACTAACTTTTCTCCCCTGGGCTGGCTTGACCCACGATCTCTATCTCAGTCTCCTGAGTAACTAGGATTTACAGGGGTTAAGCCACTGGTGACATTGGGCTAGAAGCTTTTCTTAAGCAAGTGTTCTTCCCTGCGTTTGCCCTGACTCCTCCATGCAAAGGAAGTCTAAGGGTCAGTGGCTGTGAAAAATAAGCTTCCAACCACAGGAAATGGCTGTGGTCTCTGGTAAAAAGTCAACTAATCTTCCCCCTGGGCCCCATTCTGGGACCCCACCCTCTGCCCTACCTGTGACTCAAGAACAAATATTGACCCAGCTTTGAATGTCTGAAGCCACAGAACCTTCATTCCACCCACACCATCTGCTCTACACCATGCCTCAGGACCTTTGCCCATGCTGTACCTTCTGCCTGAGGCCCTCTTTCCTGAATCCACATCTTAGAACTCTTGTGGAATTTTGGCATTGGTTATGTCACCTCGGGAACAAGTCCTTCCTTCCCTTCTCCCTCTTTTTTTTAATACTGAGTTTCTAGAGATGGAACTTGTGCAGGCTGACTGGCAAATGCTCTATCTTGGGCTGTGTGTGAGTGTGTGTATGTGTGTGTGTGTGTCAGTGTGTGTGTGTGTGTGTGTGTGTGTGTGTGTGTGTGTGTGCCAGTCCTGGTGTTTGAATTCATGGCCTGGAAGCTATCCAATCCCTGAGCTTTTGTGCTCAAGGCTAGCGCTCTACTACTTGAACCAAAACTCTACATCTGGCTTTTTGGGTGTTTAATTACAGAAAAGTCTCTCATATAGACTTTCTTGCTTGCAATTGGGATCATCAGATCTCACCCTCCTGAGTAGCTAAGATTATAGGGGTGAGCCACCAGCACCTGTCCTCTACCTCTTATCTATAACCTCAGCCCTCCTCTGAGTCCCAGAGCAAAATATCACACCAGGATGAATTTTTTCTTTTTGACAGTCTTGGGGATTGACCTCAGGGTCTTGGCATACCCTTGAGCTTCATTTGCTCAAGGCTATCACTCTATCACTTAAGCCACAGTACCACTTTCGGCTTTTTCTGTTTCTGTGGTACTGAGCAATCGAACACAGGGTTTGTGCATGCGGGCTAGGGTAAGCACTTTAGAACTAAGCCACAATCTCAGCCCACGGTTCCCTTCTAATGGGAGTTATGAGGGTGGGGTTTATTGACTTACCCACTTTGGTGTAGAAATATCTATTTCATATCTTTGCCATTATTTGGGACCAGTCTGTGACTCGGCAATGAGGAATGATAAATGAGTGATAGCCACAGGCCTCAGAAGTCTAGGCTCACGTCCTAAAGAAGGATAGAGAATATGGAGCCTGAACCTTTGACAACTCCTACAGCCTAGGAACTATGCTTTCCCTGGAGGCAGTGGCTGGCTGCATTGTGTCCCGATGGGACACCTCAGCCAGAACATAAGGCTTCCGTTCTTAAATGGCAGAGAAGGATGTTTTGTTCATGTTGCCTGCTCAGACTTTGTACTCTCTGAGGGCTTGTCCCAGCTTGCCCACGTTGGGGGGCTGGGCATGGGCAACCTGCAGAATGCCCATTGTCCATACACAGATACTTGAAGTTATTGCCTCCTTTTTTATTTTTGGCAGTTCCAGGGTTGTACTATGAGCTTAGGCTCTGTCCCTGAGCACCCTTTGCTCGAGAGTAGTGCTCTGCCCTTGAGCCACAGCCCCATGCATGGGTTTTTTCCCCTGCGATCTCTTAGAAAGAAGAGTGTCATGGACTTTCCCACCCTGGCTGAACTCAAATTGGCATTCTCCACATCTTGGCCTCCTGAGGAGCTAGGATTACAGGCAAGAGCCACTGGAACCTTGCTTACTTTTCTTCTTTTTCTTTTTTTTAATGGTAACAATCTGAAGTCTTCACGCGGTCATTATAATTAAACTACCCAGGCCTGGAGTTTGAATGCTAGGACTGCCACCCACAAAAGAAAGGAGAGCCTGACAAACTTATTCCTGTTCATGTGAATGGTTATGGAGTGTTATTAATGTAACGATAAATGTGCAGTGGATTCATTACCTTATTTTAGAATGCCACACAAAAATTATTGGGTTTATGTTTTCCATTCTAGCACCATGGTATAATTAAGGATATTGATTAATTTTTAATTAATGCTTTTATAAGTATTCAACCCGGATACTTCATTAAATGGAGGCAAAATTTATTAACTATTAATTGGTAATAACATATATGATTTAATATCCTCACAGTCCCACTCTCCGTATATGTATATATATATGTGTGTGTGTGTGTGTGTGTGTGTGTGTGTGTGTGTATGTTTATGTCTATTTATCTCCTTCAATCTACATATTTATCAATGTATACATACATACATACATATATATGTACATATATGTATATATACATATATATATGGGGCACTACTTTGGCTTGATCACAGGTCCTCAGAACTTCCTGGCAGCTCAGTTTTCAGGATGCTGGTCTGCTAAATCTTTGACCCTATTTATGGATTTGGCATTGTAGACTGTGAGATGAAATCCCAGCATGGCCAAAAATTTACTCATGGAGTAAGAAGTCAATTTTGACACATTATTTACCTTCTCTGTGAAAGTCCTTTGTCAGTATGATGTAAAATCCATATGCAACTATACCCTATATGATATGATGTAATAAAAGAAATGTTACATGTGTATATATTAAATACTAAATAAATAAGGGTAATAAATGTCATATGTAGTAACCCATGTATGTAAATAGATCTCATATATTAATATTACTTTTTCCAGTGCTGGGGCTTTAATTCAGGCCCTGGGAACTGGTCTGAATTTCCTGTCTTCAAGGACGGTGAGCCTTTCCTCTGCACCCAGACCCTGAGTGCAAATCCCAGGCCTACTAGAAAATCCAAAAAAATCCAAAGCCTACCAGGGCCTTTTTACTATTATTATTATTATTTTGGCTAAGCATGCACGGGGCTTGAACTCAGATCTTGGCATCTCTGCCACAGTTGGTGGTGGCATCCTAAGACCCGACTTCAAATCTCAGGGTGGAAAAAAAATAAAAAAAATTGTAAAGGAGAAGCCTAAAACTGAGAAGTTCAAGTAGGTAGTTGTCCTTTTTTTTCCATTTGTATTGTGACCATCCTGGGTCTAAATGACAAGGCCCAGAAAGCATACATTATCTTGCATTGCTGATGTTTGGCGGGGTATTAGGGAAGCCATAGCCAAAACCAGCAACTTAGGTCTGGAGGTCGAATCCCAGGACTGCCACTAAGGAATGGAGATTCTCAGAAACCTATTCCAATATATACCCATACGAATGGAATGTTATAAAAGTAATAATTAAATTAGTAGTTAGTATACGATATTATGAAATTGTACACAATTATACAATATTGACTAATTTTCAACTAATACTTTAGTATGTATTCAATCATGAAACTTAAAAAAGGAAGGAATATTTTAATTGCCAATAATCAGTATTAATATTGTACATGCAATTTCATAATATACAGACATCTCTCTCTCTTATTTTATACATATAGATCTATTTGTCTATCTACCAATCTATACATTTATATGTTCATACAATTGTCACTCCTGGAGCTTAATGATAGAATGTTCGCCTAGTAAGTACAAAGCCCTACATTCGATTCTTCACTACTGTGTACACAAAAAAAATCCAGAAGTGATGCTGTCACCCAAGCAGTCAAGCACTAGCTTTGAGCTTAAAAACTTAGGGCCTGTGTCAAGACCCTTACTCAAGAGCCAGGACTGGCACCAAAAAAATAGAATGTTCTGACTGCAACAATGTAAGTATAGTACTACAAATACCTCATCACAAGTATAGGACTACAAATACCTCATCACAGAACAAACTGAGAGTCTGATGCTGAGAGGTGCCATCTACCCTGACAAAATGTCCCATGATACTATTATATTCACCACTTAGAAACTTGAAGTGGAAGCTGGGCATCGGTGACTCATGCCTGTCATCCTAGCTAATCAGGAGGCTGAGAGATGAGGATTATGGTGCAAAGCCAACCTGGGCAGGAGATTCCTTGAGATGCTTATCTTCAATGAACCACCAGAAAGGCTAAAGTGGCACTATAGTTCAACTGGTAGAGCGCTAGACTTGTGCTAAAGAGTTCAGAGACAGCACTGAGGCCCAGACTTGAACTCCTCCAACTTACAAGAAAGAAGGAAATCTGAAGTGGAGTGCTGGGAACTTGTGTTAGGAGGAGAGTGCTTTGCATGTATGAAACCCTGGGTTTGAATCCTAAGTAACACATCCCTAGAAAAAAAGTCTGAAGTGGCTCTCTGGCTCAAGTGGTATACTTGAACAGGTGAAACAGGTACAATGCTCATGTCCTGAGTTCAAGCTCCAGGACTAGTGTATGCACACATACACACACACACACACACACACACACACACACACACACACACAAACACAAACACAGAGCAGAAGTGAAGTTTTGACACAAAATGGTAAGGCACCTGGATTCTGCTCTGAACTCATGGTCATCACCCTGGCCCTGTGTTCAACCGCAAAACCTAGCCACCCAAGGCCTGACTAGGAGAGGACAAAGGTTTCAAAACCTGATAAGCTTCACCACACCTAGATGACAGGAAGCATTGTGATTTTGCACAAGTGCTTAGATTTACCTAACTTCCAGAATCTTAGGGAGGCATCACCATTGCCAATTAGGAATCTTTTCATTAGGTTCAGCTCCCTAGTTGTTTGCCAGAAGGATTCGAATTATTGAAGCAGTTTGTTTCAACATTGGAACATAGCCTCACAAAGACAGTACAAGTGCAGGGAACTTGGCCTGCCACAGGAGGTAGCACAAATGTAGTCTTCCTGTCAAAACAGAGCACTGGGGAGAGAGTTGCTTGGGGTACAAAGAGGCCTTTTTCTCCTGGCCTTCAGAGCCCATCCACACTCATCCTCACTAATTGCCCCCGATAAATTGTTTGTTACACAGCTGTATAGCAGTGAAACTTTTTGTCTGCCTGTTCCAACAGTGAGGCAGACATCCTCCAGCAACCTGGGGTGCGCAGAAACCCTCAGGATAACCTGGGAACAGTGAGGGGAGCCCCGGACCATGCACTGTCTTGAAAACACTGTCTGTGCTATGAAATCATTTTATTCAAAGCAAATTTCCTAGCTGTGTGCCTTTCTTCATAGCAACCTTGGATGTTCACCAATAGAAATACATGCATACACACACAGACACATGGAGTTAATGGCTCTTTTTTGTGACGTTTTAATGGCTTTTTGTAATGGCTTTTTTTTTGAAGATTGAACTGTGAGCCTAGACATTGTCCCTGAGCTCCTTTTGCTGAAGGAAGCACTTTATTGTCTTAAACCATGATTACCATAGGCTGGGATACAGCATTTACACCCACAGGTGACTCGGGGATACTAGAACCCGAGTTCAACTCCCAGCACTGGCAAAAATACATCAAACCAAAAAAAAAAAACAAAAAAAAAAAAACGGAGAAAGAAAAAAACCAAGAAGTTTTACATAACCATTTTACCTCTTTTTCCTTGGCACTGTGACCATCCTGGGTCTCAACGACTGGGCTGGAAAATTGTATGTCACCTTGCATGGCCTAAGGCTCGTGGGCTGTTAGTGAAGCCTGAGCCCAACAGAGACACCTGGGCGCTGAGTTCCATGATCCTGGGACTGCCACCTACACACAGCTGAAGATCCTAGGAGACTCGTTCCTATTTATAGGAACACTAATAGAATGTTTGACATATACTAATTTAATTAATAATTAGCTAGTCTTTCTATTATAAGATTGTATCCAATAAATATAAGTCATTGATTAATTTAATTAGTACATTATTAAGTCTTCTACCATGAGTAATTAATGGAGGCATAGTTTTAGAACAAATAATTGGTAGTAATAGAATATATAAAAATGAGATATAGACAGACATCACTTTATGTAGAGTTATACACTAGAATCTACATAAATGTCTGTCTCTCTCTATATATACATTTATTTATAGCTGAATATACATATGTAAATACATACACAGCAATCTACACATCTATCTGTTTATGTATTGGCCACTCCTAGGCCTTGATCTCAGGTCCTCAATTTGCTCACCAACTTCACTTGCATCAGACTGTTGTGCTAAAATTAACCCATTCATGAAGGGGCCTTCTAGGCCTGGAGTTCAAATCACAGAACTGCCAAAAACTGAATCCTGGTGGAAGAAGCCAATTGTCTCACTTGTTTCCTTATCGGCGAAAGTCCTGGGTTTCAGGAATGATGTATAATACATAGGCAAATCTATGTCCTATGTAATAGGATGTAAAAAATGTTATGTGAAATCATACTCATTAAATAGATAAAAGTAAATAAAACACAAAATAAAATGAATAACTAAACTAATCACAATATGCAATTAACTTGTTTGTAAATATAAATCATGTATTTAAAATGTATACGAATATTATTTTTTTTCGAGTCCTAGGACTTGAATTCATGCCCTGAGAACAGGCTTGACTTTCTTGTCCTCCAGCACGGTGAGCTTCCTGTTCCCCCACAATGCTGCAGATTTACCCAGACCGTGAGTTCAAATCTCAGGCCTGACAGAAAAAATGGCGTGAATTCCAAGCCAAGGTTCCTCATAATTTTTAAAATATTTTTAATGTATGTATGTATATATGTATTTATTTTTGTTTTGTCAAGCACAGGGCTTGAACTCAGGTAGTGGCAACTCTGCCTCAGGTTTGATCAGTCTAGGCTGGGGTGCAGCCACTGTACCCACAACTGAACCTGAGTTCCTAGGCCACAAAGACTGATAGGAAAAAAAATGAAAAGGCAGATAAAAATCCGGCAACTTGCAGATGGCTCCGGTTTTACATTTGCTTTCTTTGCAAGGTAACCTTCCTGGATTTCAATGACATGTCTGAAAATTGTTTGTAACCAGGCATTTCTGAAGGTTGGCGGGCTACTAGGGAAGCCATAGGCCAACTCGGCAACATATGCCCTGTGTTAGAAGCCCATTCCTGTCGCCTACCAATGGAGGGAAATCCTAAGAGTCTCATTTCTATTGCTAGTAATACTGATGGAAGGTTATGAATGTCAAGGTTGAATTAGTTGTTCCTGAAAGATACTACTATAAAATTAAACAGAGTGATTTTAGGAGGCCGATGGATTTTAGTGAATATTTTCTGACACATTAAAAGAATACTTTTAGTTCCATGATGGAATAGTTTCAGGACAGTGGTTGATTCAATTAAAAATTTATTAAGGATGGAAACAGTCATATTAATTACATGGAGGCTTAATAAATACCCAAGAGTTGGTAAGAATGTAGTCTATACAACTGAAGAATGTATAGAAACCTCTGGCACTCTATAAAGATCTATATTTAATTGGTTTTTTTTTGAGGGCTTTTTTGTGAGAATACTGTACAGAGGAGTTACAATTACATGGTCAAGATAAGGAGTACATTTCGTATCAAGCATTGTTGCCTCCTCTTTGTTTCCCTTCCCATCCATTCCCATACTACTCCCCTCCCCCCACCATCTCATTGTTGCATTGGGTCCACCTGTACCCTTCCCCCCCACAAATTATACCAACATCAAATACAGTGAAAGCAGGGGTTATACCGTGGGGGAGGGACATACACTGCAACATAGAAATCATCTTATAAATATGTTAGAAACAATTGCATGAAAGGCAAAAACAAAAACAAAAAAAATTGAATACTTATCTTGGGGTTTATTCCCCTAACATCAACTTATGTGACCTTTTCTGCTTGACACAGACATATGCCAGTTATTGCATATATGGGAAACCATGGTACCTATGTTTATTTGGGCATGGCTTACTTCACTTAATATAATTTTTTCCAAGTCTTTCCATTTCCTAACAAATGGGGCAATGTCATTCTTTCTGATGGAGGCATAGAATTCCATTGTGTATATATACCACATTTTCTTGATCCATTCATCTACTGAGGAGCATCTGGGTTGGTTCCATATCTTAGGTATGGTAAACCAGCAATAAACATAGTTGTGCTGGTAGCTTCAGTATGGTCTTGTTTGTGATCATTTGGGTAAATGCCCAAAAGTGGGATTGCTGGGTCATTGGGGAGCTCTATGTGGAGTCTTTTGAGGAACCTCCATACTGCTTTGTGTACTACCATCTGTATGTCAATCTGTTCTTATTTTGTCAACACCTAGGTCTTGATCTCAGTGCTGGGAACTGCTTGTCAGCTCCATCTGCCCCATGCTGGCCAAGCTGACACTCAGGAATTCATAAATTTTGCCTTGTAGGCTGTGAGTTCAGATGCCAGCACTCACAATAATTGAAGCGGGGAGTAAGAAGCCCAGGGTAACACATGCTTTCCTTTTCTGTGAACGTCCTGGGTGTCAAGTGTGAAGTTTTATACATAGGCAAATCTATATCCTATGTAATAAATGTAGTAAATATTCCATGTGCAATAAGTCAATAAAATAAACGGTAAATAAATGAATAAAACAGAAAATTAAATGAATGACTACAATAAGCACAATATTGAGTCAACATACAGGGCTCGATCTCAGGGCCTGGCAACTGCCTGGCAGATGAATTGGCTAGAGGCTGCTGTGCTGACAGCCACCCATTCATGAACTGAGCCTTCTAGGCTCTGAGTCAAGATCCTAGCAATTGCAAAAGTATAATCTTGGAGTAAGAAGCTGAGCGGGACCCATGTTTTCCTTTTCTTTGAAAGTGCTCAGGTAGGATGTATAATTCGGGTGCAAATCTATATACTATGTAATAGGATGTCATAAAGGTAAGAAATGTCATAGGTGGAATAATTGTCACTAAAATAAATGAAAAACAGATTGAATTAGTAGTGAATCCTACTGGGATAAAATTAGATTCAATAATTATAGGAGGTGGATTAAGTTTAATTAATATTTTATTAAGCATTAACAGAATAAAAATTAAATAGAGATATAATTAAATACCTAATTATTGAAAGTAACAAATGATGTATAATTTAACTATATATAGACATCTATCTCATTCTATAAAATATGTAATTTTATGTATGTATGTATGTATATATATGATAAACAACAACAGGATATTGAGTAATTATTAATTAATGATTTATTAATTGTTCAACTGAAACATATCATTAAATGGAGACATGATTTAATACCTAAAAATTGTTAGTAATATTATCTATAATTAAATAATATACAGACATCTCTCTGTGTATATAATATTTATATACAGGAATCTCTAAGTATAACTTGTTCAGTCCTGGTTTCAGTTGTTGAGTGCTCACCTCGCAAGCACCAAGCCCTTGTTTCGATTCCTCAGTGCCACATAAACAGAGTACCGGGAAGTTCTGAGGTCTTTCAATGAATTGAGTGCTAGCCTGGAGTACAAATGCTTAGGGACAGTGTCTAAGCCCTTACTCAAGCCATAGGACTGCTGCCACAAAAAGATAGATTGTTCTAACTGCAACTATACAAAGACAGAACTTCAAATACCTCATCACAGAGCAAGCTAGGAGTCTGGTGCTGACAGCTGTCACCTAACCTGACTTAGTCAAATGTAAATGCTGCAACCAAGCTCCATGGAACCAGACACAACTGGCTTACCCAGATCATCCTAGCTGCTCAGGGGCTTTAAAACCCAGTCCTGGCAGGAATTCTGTGAGACTCTTTAAAATGTGGCTCCAAGTGGTAGAGCTCTAGCCTTGAGCAAATGTTATTAGAGTACTATCTCCGTGTTTTGAGTTCAAGCCATATGCCTAACTCCCCACCCCCCAAAAAAACCCCTCCACAATAAACCATTAGATGTGAACTTGTGTGGTTTGTGAAATGTTCCTCAAAGAATGGTGATACTGATGAAAGCAACCTAATTCTAATAACAGCTTGTGGAACAGAGCTATGTGCTAAGTCCTTCATAAGGTTCTCTGTGCTAAGTCCTGCACATGGTGCTATGTACTGAGTCCTTCACAGGGTGCAGTGTGCTGAGTCCTGCATTGGGTGCTGTGTGCTGGGTCTTTCACAGGATGCTGTGTGTTGAGTCATGCAAAGAGTGTCATGTGAAAAGAGTGTCCTTCACAGGTGCATTCTTTCATCAGGTCCTTGTAAGAGCTCCACAACTGAGATGAATATGCAGACAAGAATATTGAGGCTCAGATATGTCCCCATGGCAGGGACAAAAATTATGTATTACTGAAGACTAGTGAGTTGTCTCCTGCAGACAATTGGGGTTTTTTTTCCTTCTTTTTTTTCACAGTCATGAACCTTGAACTTGGGGCCTAGCCACTGACCCTTACCTCTTGGGCACATGGCTGGCATTCCACCACGTGTAGCCAAGGACCCCCTTGCAGGAAAGTGCCACCTAGGGGTCGATAGCTGAGGACTGTCATCCCGCCTTCTCAAGAAGCTGAGATCTGAGGATCTGGGTTTCAAACTATCCCAGACACAAAAGGCCCCTTGAGACTGTTGTCTCCAATTCACATCTAAAAAACCTGAAGTTGAAGCTGGGTGCTAGTCGCTCATGCCTGTCATACTAGCTTCTCAGGAGGATGAGATCTGAGTATCATGGTTTAAATCTAGCCTGGGGAGGAAAGTCTTTGTGGCACTTAGCTCCAATGGACCACCAGAAAACATGAAGTGGTGTTTTGGCTCAAGTGGTAGGGCACAAGACTTGAGCTGAAGAGCTCAGGCACAGCATCCAGCCCCAGACTTCAACTCCTACAACCAACAACAACAAAAAAGACAGAAACAAACTAACAAACCTGAAGTAGAGGGCTGGGAATGTGCCTTAGGGGTGGAGTGCTTTGCAACTATGAAACCCTGGACTTTATTTCTCAAGACCACAACACTAGAAAAAGGCTGCAGTGGCTCTGTGGCTCAATCAGGAAAGGGCTATCCTTGTACAAGAGAAACTAGGTACAGTGCTGAGTTCCAGCTCTAGGACTGGTGTATGCGCACTCACACAGACACACAGACACACAGACACACAGACGCACACACACACACACACACACACACGAAAACGCACACACACAGACCAGAGTTGAAGTCGTGACACAAAATGGTAAAGCCTTGGGCTTCTGCACTGAGCTCATGGTCAGCACCCAGGCCTTGTGTTCAACCCCAAAACCTAGCCACCAAGGCCCTAACTAGGAGAGGTCAAAAGTTTCAATATCTGATGAGCTTCACCAGCCCTAGATGACAGGAAGCTTTGAGATATCCGACATGTGCTTGGATTTCCCAAGCTTCCAGAAACATAGGATAGGCATCATAGGCCCATCATCTCCAACAATGGAATATTCCATTAGGTTCAGTGCCCTAGTTGTCTGCCAGAAGGACCCCTGAATTATATTGAGCACTGTATCTGAACACCAGAATATAGTCTCACAAAGGCAGCATAAGTACACAGGACTTGGCCTGCTATGGGAAGTGGTACAAATGAAATCTTCCTCTCAAAACAGGGCACTGGGGAGAGAGATCATGTGGGATACAAAGAGGTCTTTTTCTCCTAGCCTTCAAAGCCTGCCCACACTCATCATTACTAACTGACATAGATGGAATTGTTTGTTAAACAGCTGAACAGGAGTGAGGCCATTTGTCTACATATCCAGACAATGAGAGAGACTTCTTCCAGCAGGCCTAGGATGCAGAGAAACAATGAGAGAGACTTCTTCCAGCAGGCCTGGGATGCAGAGAAACCCTCAGGTTACACTGGGAACAGTGAGGTGAGCCCCAGAACATGCACTGTCATGAAAGCACTCTCTGTGTTATGAAATCATTGGATTGAAAACAAATTTTCTAGACTGGTGCAATTCATAATAGCTACTCTGGAGATTCACCTATAGGAATATGTCCATATACACAGAGACATGGAGGTACAGGTTCTTTTCGAGGGGGCAGGAACTGGGGTTGAACTATGAGCCTAGGCATTGTCCCTGAGCTCCTTTTACTCAAGGGTATTGCATTAACCTTGAATCACCTCCTCACTTCTAGGTTTTTCTGTGATGTCTTAGAAATAACCGTGTCATGGATTTTCCTATGCTGGCTGGATTCAAACTCTGATTCTGTACATCTCAGCTACCTGACCAGCAGCGATTATAGTCAGCCTCCACTGGCTCTTGTCTTTCTTTTCTTCTTCAATTTTTAATCTGTACAATCTGATTTCTTAACAGAGTCATTCTAGTGGTTTGATTTTATAAGTAAGCTATTCCAATGTTCTTTATAGCTGCTTTCTCTGAGAAGGATTTTCTCCCCTCATCTTCTCTTCTGATCACAGGTTTGAAGGCAAAAGTGAGAAATGAGTATCACAGGATTTGGCAGATAATGTCTACCTTACATGCCAGTTCTGTCACTTAGCATTGAGCTGCAATGAATTTACTGTCTAAGGATGAGAGAACCGAAAGCTGGAGCAATCCTCATACTGTCTGCATTGCTCCTTTTGCCTATTAAATGATCTAATAATTATGAATGTTGTGTGTCTCCAAACTTAATTATCTAGAACACAGTGGAAGTGTCTGCATGTTTCTGTTTTTCTCTAGTACATCCCGAGATTTAGACTAAGGTTTTGGGTGGAGGGGCTCCTCAGTGTATGCCTGAGAAAGCTGCTTGCAGTCTCCTGGGGAGATCACAATTCAAAGTCAGCCCGAGCAAGAAAGTCTGTGAAATTCTTATTGCCAAAAAACCACCAGAAAACCAGAAGTGGAACAGAGTCCGAGAGGGTAAAGCTCCAGCTTTGAGAGAGAAAGCCGAGCAGGAGACAAAGGCCAGACCAGGCAAGAAAGCCTGGGATGCACTTATGTCCAATTAACGACCAGATGGCTGGAAGTAGAGCTATGGTGGTGGTAAAGCTTCAGCCTTGTACGAAACAGCTGAGGTATGCATTGGGCCCTGTGTTTAAGCACTGGGATGGCTTCTCTTTTCAAAAAGAGAAGGACAAGATTATGTATCAGTGCACTAACTACTTATGTGTGTATAGTACCTCCCTGAGTGCAAACAGATCATATGCAATGGTTCTCCTATTATTTACTGGTTCACTTTTCATATATGCTCGTGGCATATACTGCACCATACTCTTCATTTCAGGCCCATGGCTTTTCTCTTCCAGGGTTCCAGGCCTGTGTCCTTATATGATGCACACTTAAGTTCTCAGCAGTTTTATTTACATTTTATTATGAGATCCATGCAGGAACAGACCCAAATCAGACAGGGGAACAGAAGATAATTTTTTTTGAAATAACTAGTATTCACAACTCCAAATGGATCAAAGACCTCGAAGTCAAAGCAGACACTCTGAAAACATTACAGGATGGAATAGGAGAAACCCTAGGTCTCCTTGGCACAGGCCGAAATTTTCTGAATATAGACCCGGAAACACAACAAATCAAAGAAATGTTGGATAAATGGGATTGCATGAAGTTGCACAGCTTCTGCATGGCAAAGGACATAGCTAGCAAGATCTATAGAAAGCCCACGGATTGGGAGAAGATCTTCACTAGCCATACAACGGACAAGGATCTCATGTCTAAAATATACTTGGAACTCAAAAATTTAAATCCCCCAACAACAAATCCTCAAAGAAACAACTGCCCAATAAATAAGTGGGCTAAAGACTTAAAGAGAAACTTCTCTGAAGAAGAAAGAAGGATGGCCAATAGAAATGCTCAACATCCCTAGCCATAAAGAAATGCAAATCAAAACAACATTGAAATTCCACCTCACTCCAGTTAGAATGGCAAAAATCAAGAACTCTAATAACAACAGATGCTGGAGGGGATGTGGACAGAAGGGAACCTTACTTCATTGTTGGTAGGAATGTAAACTTGTTCAACCACTTTGGAAAGCAGTATGGTTCCTCAAAAGCCTTCACATAGAGCTCCCCTATGACCCAGCAGTCCCACGTTAGGGCATTTACCCAAATGTTTACAAACAAGACCACACTAAAGCTACCAGCACAACTATGTTTATTGCAGCATTATTTACCATAGCTAAGATATGGAGCCAACCCAGATGCCCCTCAGTAGATGAATGGATCAAGAAAATGTGGTATATATACACAATGGAAATCTATGTCTCCATCAGAAAGAATGACATTGCTCCATTTGTCAGGAAATGGAAAAACTTGGAAAAAATTATATTAAGAGAAGTAAGCCAAGCCCAAAGAAACATAGGTCCCATGGTTTCCCTTATTTGCAATATCTAGTGTATGTATGAGTCAACCAGAAAAGGTCAGATAATGTGATGTTAGGAAAATGAACCCTAAGGTATGTATTTTAATGTTTTTTTCTTTCATGCATTTTTTCTAACGCATTT
>NW_024872493.1:0-21322 GCF_019054845.1 Dipodomys spectabilis | reverse complement strand
AGTGCCTGTTACAAATCCTATATATCTGAAAAAACCCTGACTCAGGACATGTTACCACCTTCCTCTATGTCCTCTTCGAGTGCAATCCTGACTCTCCAATGACCATGACAAAGCCCTGCTGGGAGTTCTCAGTACACAGCCAAGGTCACCAGTCAGGTGTGGCAGCTACAGTGTGATGGAAGACTGGTGACTGCTTCCTATGATGGAACAACACAGGAAATGTTAGGTCCTTAAGCTGTCATCAGTCCTGAATGCTCCTCATTGAGCATTCGATCCTAAGAGTTAAGAAGACATCACTCTCTCCTCCTTGTGCCAGTTGTGGACCTGTATTTCTTCTGCTGCTGTCATCTTCTGTGGAAAGAAATGATCTGAGCTTTATAAACCATTTTGCTTATTCTAGGCCCTTAGTGTAAGGCTGGATTTTATACTTAGACAAAAAGAAATACAGTGATAAAAAATAGGAAATAACATTTTTTCTAGTCTATTTATTACCAAAATATGTTTTCAAATTCTACCAATAATTCTTAATCATAAGTGGCACTTAATTAGCAGTCACAGTCTCAAACTCCTAAATTCCTCAGTGAGCTGTGGGAGAGAAACCACAGTGAGTGTTAGGGGTCCTCCAGTCTAATTTCTTCGCCTGGGAGGAGTGCTTCTATGCTAGGCCTCCAAATTGAACAAAGAATACTTCTTATACCTCAGATTACATGTCCAAGCTATACATACCAAAGAAAGCGAAGAACAAGACATTAGTCTGACTTGGGAACAACACAGATCACAAACATAAATTATAAGGAAACAGAAATGAAATTTTCCTTTACTCATATAATACAATAAAAGAGCTACTTTTCTTATTATCACTTAATTGTGGTTATATGTACTTAGTACTAGCTTCTTGAAAGTCCCCAAACACTCTTTGACATGAACTCAATAGTTCCGTTGGTATCAGATTGAGATTTTATGGGAAAAACACTTTTTTAATTTTTTTATTTCTAAAAGTCTATTTTATAATAGAGATGCTGTACAGAGGGGTTACATTTACATGAGTTAGTTACATTTCTCATTGAACATTGTTACCCACTCCAGTTTTTTCTCCCTTTGTCCCTTCCCCCCACTGCCCCTCTCCCACCATTACATTGTAAAGTTAATTTCCGCCATAGTGTCCTGTGAGTATCATTGTTGCAGTGGTTCACCTTTTGTACTTCTTTCAGCATTTTGTTATTTCCCTTCCCTTTCCCCAATCAAATAAATGCATATACTGGATGCAGGGTACCAGAATCAAAGACAGGAATTGCCATGGATAAAACCAATAGGAAAAGAAAAATGACATAAAGTAAGAAGAAAGAACTAGCTGTGGTTCATTGGCTACATCAAGCTTGACAATTAAACAAAAGAAGACCTCCTGTTTCTATGTCTTGGCGTTCATTTCAATTAGCATCATTTTGTATGGTCATATATATGTTGATAACTCCTGAGCTATTATGATCCACTTTCAGAAGTAACAGGCTAATGCTAATCATTGCAAATGAGGGAAATCATAGAGCTCATGTTGCTTTTGGCCTGGATTGCTTCACTTAATATGATTTTTTCCCAAGTCTTTTCATTTTCTTACAAAAGGGACTCTCTCATTCTTTCTGATAGAAGCATAAAATTCCATTGTGTAAATATACCACATTTTCTTGATTCATTCATCTATTGATTCATCTATTGAGTCAAATGTGTTGGATCTGTATCTTAGCTAAGGTAAACAATGATGAAATGAACATAGTTGTGCTGGTAGCTTGTTGTGCCTTAGTTTGAGATCATTTGGATAAATGCTGAGGAGTAGGATTGTTGGATCTGTAGTAGGAAGACCCCTACTCAGGCAGGCCAGATCACCTATTCTTCCAGAGTGACAGAGCCCACAGCGACAAAGTTGTTAACAAAGAAGCGACTTTATTAAGAAGGCTCCTACACTGACTGGTCAGGGCCGCAGCACAGGCTTGGGAGCTGGTACTGTGACCCCTAGGGGCCCATGTACTTTGTTTTTTAAAGGCAAAATTCAGGAGGCCAAACCTGGTCATGCAGGTAACCAATGAGATTGACACACATACAAAAGATTGCACAGTCATACTAGATCACATGGAGGTGGCCAATGAGGTTACAGTTTGTCACATAATGGCTATTTAAACCCGCCTATAACTTTTGGTTTAAATGACTCACTAATTCAGTGGGTAAGGTGAAGTACGCGCAAAAGGCGGAGTTTACGGTAAGAATACACAAAGGAGGAGTTTAGTGGAGTTTACCATAAGCACGTGAAAAAAGTGCAGTTTACGGTAAGCTCGGTAAGCTCGAGATGTTGCCAGTAGGAGCCAGTTTACAATCTATCTGTTTTATTGGTCAGTCTGTAACAGAACAATCAAGGTGACTTAGGTTGTTAAGGGGAGGGGACATAGGGCAATTCTGTCCATTCCAGGAACTGGGCTGGTTGGAACCAAGTTCTAGTAAACCTTGATTAAAGGTTTTTCTTCTTCTAAAATCCCTAAAACAAAGGCGAAGCCATGAAAGAAACTGTACCAGCTCAAGTCTCCTCTCAGGACCTACTTCACATCTTAGGGGAGTTCTATGTTTAGTCTTTTGAGGAACCTCCATTCTGCCTTCCATCAGTTTAGTGTGTTTCCATTTAGCCACATCCACCCCCACATCTGTTATTATTTGCTCTCTTGATAATGGCCATTCTAACTGGGGTAAGGGGCATCAAAATGTGGTTTGGGTTTTGATTTGCATTTCTTTTATGACCAGTGATGCTGAGCATCCCCCTTCTCTTTCTGAGAGGCCACACTACTACAGGTTTGTAGTGTCTCAACAGAGGCATAGAAAATTATAACATTGTGTGCTTTTGGTTGTACATTCACTTCACTTGGCGCTTCCAATGACTCTTAAACTTATAGTAAAGATTTATACTATTTCCCTTAGTGAAAATAAACAACACTGATTTTCAAAAAACATAGAAAAAAATCCCTTTGTCAGGGGTCCCAGTGAATACTAAGGAAGATTCTTTACTGGGAAATTTTATTTGGTTGCTCGTTTGTTACATCACTTAAACACATGTTGAATTTGGGGTTTCCCCACCAAATCTTCAACAAACCAGAAACTATGTTGCCTCATTGGATTTTGCTACAAAAGTTACAAAATATTTTGACATATATTTGATTTGGTGTTTTGGGTTTTTTTTTTTTACTTTTGGAGGGCTAGTGGGCCAGTACTCAGGCTTGAACTGAGGGTCTGGAGCTCTTGCTTAGGTTATTTTACTCAATGCTGTCACTGTGCAACTCAAACAACATCTGCACTTCTGGTTTTATGCTACTTAATTGAATATAAGAATCTTGAGGATTTATTGGCTTGTTTTGGCATTAAACTGTGATCCTCAGATCCTACCCTCCTGAGCATCTAAGATTACAAGAATGAGCCAGAACCTGGATATATTGTGCTCCCTATGAAACCTAAACAATGGCACACAATTCTGAAGCGTGTGTTTATGGTTATGTATTTCAAAATTAGTTAGAAATATATAGACCTTTATGTGTATGTGTGAATGTCCTGAGGGAAATGAGGATGTATCTGCTGATTTTGAGGAAAGATTTAACCTAGAGCTTTTAACAGACTGAGCTACACTCTACAGAATGCTTGAGACTAAAAGTGAGGTAAATGATGTCATCATTCCATTCATCTACATCCCTTGCTAACATATGCATATACTGTGGTGTTGTCATGAGTATTTTGTGTATGAGAGCCAGTACTGAGGCTTGAATTCAGGACCTAGATACTGTCCCTTAGCGTTTCTTGTGATTCTCATACTCTACTTTTTGAAGCACAGCTCAGCTTTCTTCATTTACTCTTTAATTGGAGATAGAAGTCTTTTTTGCTCAGTTGTCTTTGAACTGAGTTTCTCATATCTCAGGGTCCTGAGTAGCTAGTTTTACAGGTCTGAGCTTCCAGTGTTTAGCTTTTCATTATTACTTTCACAAGCTACATGCTCAAACACATTCCTTGCATTCAAAATTTTCACTGTTCAGGCTGACTCACAAGTTGTGAGGAAACATGGTGGAGTGGATAAGTTACCAAATGGGCTTTTAGCCCCATTAACATCATTCTTGTCAGTAACTTTCCGCTAAGTGAGTAAGTACATATTTCCACTTTCACTCTGACATTTTAACTGGAACTCATGAAATGTTTTTGATATACCTTTTAAATGCTATCTCCCAAACAGGAGATATTATTTGAATGTTTTGATAATATTTCAGATGGGGGTGGTCTTGTGTGTCTGGATGTCTGTGGACAGAGGCCATCCAGCTGGGCTTCAGGCACAGAGCTGACGCTTCCTGTCTGCTGGTTGCAGAGAGGAAGGTTTTCTTCCTGGCCAGGCTTTGAATTGAGATCCTTTCATCTTAAACTTCTAAGTAGCTAGGATAACAAGCATGAACCACCACCAACTGGCTTGTTTTAGAAGCATTAATTGTGTTTCATTCATTGCTTTTTTCCTGGAAGGTTGATCTAGAGAGGCTGCTTGTACCTCATGATAAGGTGATTTGAATAATACCCTTTGCCTCTGGCATTTCTGAAACCCATTTCCTCAGTCAAATGAATTTGTTATAAAGCCAATAGCAGTTTCCTTCTTAGATGTTAGGTAGCTTATTTAAATCTCTTATACTTTCATTTGGTAAAGCAATCAGGACGTTTCTGTAAAACCCTACTTCTTGAGAGTATTATAGTTAGAAGGTATAATGTGCACAGTTTCATATAGTCTCGCCTTTTATAAACATATGTTACAAGATTGGGTGGAAGAATGACTATTGAATTAACTTGAAAACCACTGTAGAATTTTTAAGCCTTAATGCTTATTAACTCAAAGGAGGATTAAAAACATTCAGAATAGTAGAATGTGGCTATTACTCATTTGATGTATGTGGAAAGATGATCAGAATTCTGATTAATAAAATATATCTTCAAATTTCCAGTGGTAGAATGCTATGCTAACTAGGAAGAGACAGTAGTGATGCCAAGGCTTTGAAAGCTGGTAATGCAGCAAAATATCAGAGGCGAGCATTTGCTAAGGATAAAATTTCCAAGGCTCATACAAAATATATTGAATTAGAATGCTAAGTGATGAATGACAGTACCAAATTTTATTTGTTGGCTTCTTTGTTTTGGAAGTCCTGTGATTTGGACCTAGGGCCTGGGTGCTGTCCTTTAGTTTTTTCCTGAAGGCTAGTGCTCTACCAGTTGAACCACAGCTTCATGTCCATATTTCTGGTAGTTAATTGGAAATCAGTCTTACCAAACTTCCTCCTTGGACTTGCTTCAAACCTGATCCTCAGATATCAGCCAACTGAGTAACTAGGATTCCAGTTGTGAGCCACCAGAGCCCAGCTAGAATCACATTTTAAAAGTATTCTTTACTGAATCAGATGTGTCTGACTACTATTGTAGCACTTTGGTTCCAGTGGGTTGTTAGATTTAAACTAAAATCAGAACTTTTCTTCTTGTAACCGGCAGCATGCAATATCTATCTAATTTATACCTATCTTCATTTTGGATCTTTTTCTTCTTTGTACCTTTCCTTCTTACTTCACAAGCAAGCATGTCAGTGCTGTTTTCCTTTTCTGAACCAAATCAGCTCCATTCCCATCAATGGGCGATGTATTTGCTGTCCTTACTGTCTGGAGTACCTGCTCCTAGATAATTGCCTGGATATTGGCTCTCATATCAACATCCCCAATATGAAATTGTTGCCACAAAATCACCAATTTTATGTCTCTGATTTATGGAAATTATCATTATGATTTCTGGTTTTCTTTACCTCATGAAATTGCTGAGGAGAGAGCCACACTTCTGTTTCTCCAACACCTGTAATAGTGCCTAGTCTTTAGTGCTCAGGGGCCTTACATGGAGATCAGCCTTCCCCAGCTCAATTTATCCTAGCTTCTGGTCAGGACAGCTGTTCAAGCTGAAGTTTAGTGGCTAGTATTAATTCCGTCTAATTCTTTGTGCCTTGTGCTGTTGTTAAGCCCACTTGAGGGCAAAATCAGTGCCTGAGACCTATTTGCTGTTATGGCAAAGATGACTAGGACATCGTAGAAGTTATGGCCATTGTATTGTGAAGCTGTGTGAGGACACCAACCCCCACACAATTTCCCCAAGATATGTGTCTCCTTTGCCCAGGAGTGCATTCAACAATTCAACAACCAAACTATCACCCAGTTCCTGATAAACTCAGAGTATGTTTCCATTTCCTTTAAAAAATTCAAGACATGCCTTTGATAATTTGTCAATGAATTACTGAAACAGAGTAGATAATTTTATGTATTTGTAAGTCTTTGAACATCTCTCTTGAGCCCTTGCCATATTTCTATGTGTTTGCATCTTGGGAAGGGAAATAAGGTTTAATTCAGTATGGTCAGAGACTACAGTTTGGAACCTTTTGGAGGGAATGCCAACTTTCCATCTGATGTTCTACAAATTGCCATGTTGATACAGGTACTGAGTAGACTGTCATAAGATAAGAGGCTTTTCCTGATTTCTACTGACTTTCCTCTGGGGTCAGGGGGTGTGATCCCACTGCCTATGTGTTTATTTGCTACACTGGAGGGACTAGACCTCCTCTGAAAATCTACGACTTGGTTGTAATAGATACTAAATCTCAGAACCCAGCTTCCCACATCACTAGGATTACAGGACTGAGTCTCACGGACTCAACTTTTTTATACATGCTATAGTCAGTTTCATTACATTCACTTTCATTTTATTCACATCATAGACAGATATATACAAATATATGTATATTTTTATTCATCTATTTATAATCAGTGTTATATCTAGAAACACAAATATATTCTTATAATTATAATCAAATTATATTACTACTTTCCCCAAGAATATTTACACTAATCTTTTGTGCAAAAAGCTCGTCTAAAATTTAAATGCCATTGTAGTTGGAAAAATAATTTTCAGTCTTATATATTATGTAATATACTATATATAACATCAAGAATATAACATGTATTTACGTATAACTGATTTAAATGTGGAGTATTTTTTCTTGCTGATTTTGTATTTGTTCATCTATATAAACCTTTTTTTTCCTATTGATTATGACTTTTGCTTTCCAGTATACATATTTTCTATATATTTTGTCAAATATTTTCAGCCCTAAGTAGACATTTTTATAATATTGGAGCCAAATTTTTCTTCCATATTTGTCCAAAGCACAATGAAGTTGTATTCAAATTCGAACTCACTGTTGGAAGAGAGCCCACATACCACTATAAGTATTGTGGCATTTGTCCCATTTGACAGGATAGCTTTATAGGACATCTGATATGCTATGTACTAAACCTTTTATAGCCACCTTATGACCCCATGCAGGCATGGCCTGGCTTCCTTGCCACTCCCTGTGCATTTAACATTTCCCGTTATATCCAGTAGGCTCTCTAATACAGCCCCCTGTCTCTCTGTGTTCCCCTCCCAGAACACATATGCACAATGTTTCAGATTGTAGGATTAAAAAGAAATATATTTAGGATTCATGAATTTTAGAATATGTCAAAAATATTATTTTAATAAAGTTAAAAAAATAAATAGGATGAAGCTTTTATAACAATCAGGACATAAAGAAAAATAAGGATTGTCTCGGGAAAAGGAGAAGGAATCAGAAATTCTCCCTCAGAGTCCACAAAGAGATCTTCTTCCTCATTAAAGAGAAGGATTTTCTTCCTGAGTCCAGGTAGGGACAGATTCTAATTTCTCAATTGGAAATTGAATCCCCTGCAAGAGGACAGATTGGTCTGGGTATTGTGAGGAAAGATTCCCTTTCCTCAACTGAATCTAGATTTTGGACCTCACTCATTGGTTTTCCTGAACATAGACTGGGGTCATTTTCCATTAGCACACATTTACTCTGCACACTAAGACGTGTTTTTTTCACTGGCTTGGTGGTGATCTAGTGGGATTGTGAACATCAATTGAAGACATTCTGGATCGTCTTCATCCTTGGTGTTATGTGCAGGTACGCCTGCATCACATGTGGGGTTCAGAACCAGTGGGATGTCCACAGGACTCAAAACCTAATTGGGCCTTTCTTCAAATTGAAAAAAAAACCTCTATGTTCACATGCTTTCTGGAGATCTTCCAATCTCCATCAGTCACCATAGACGACATCACTGATGGGTTCTTTATCTGGAGTTCTGCAGGAGCTGCTTTACAGTGATGCAAACCTGAGAATGGAAATAGGTACAGAAATCTTAGAGTAGACCCTAGAAGTGAAGGTGTGACTAAACTTCTGAGGATCTAATGGGAGAAGCTGTAGAATTTGAGGTTGTACTGAACACTGATTAGAATGTAGGGTGTTTCTAATGAGTGGCTACTTCCAAGTTCTTTCAAAAGGAGAACAGATTATACCTGGCATAGAATATCCATAAAAGGACATTTTGCCAAACTAAGGAGTACTAAGGTCTCATGACCAATTGGGCCCATCCCTAGAGACCCAAGTTCCATCCCTCCTCACGAGCCCTGACGCATCTAAACAAGTTCTTCCTCTTTTGCTTGGTCTCATGGGTCATGGGTTCCTCCAGCTGGTCCAGAAGAATATGTAAACAGAAGAGGAGGTCTGAAGAGACCATGTTGATCTTGACATTTTGTGTAAGTTCTTTTAGGGTGTCATGGTTCTTAAGCACATAGAAATCATCAGGGTAGAAGTCCATCCACATAGGGAGGATAGAACAAACAATGCGGTGGGAAGATTGGTGACAAGGAAAATGAAAGCCCACCTTTTCCATCCTGAACCTTGTACTATAGCCTCTTTCTGGCAGGACTTGCATGTTGGGAAGTGCAAAGAGACTCCTGCAAGCAGGATGCTCCTCACAACCCACTTCTAGAAATTTCTCAAATATAATGTTAAAAATTTCTCCCTGTGATAGGAAGAGAAAGATGTTTCCCCAATGGATCTGACTTGTTATATACAGCCCTCCCTGGCATCCATGAGAGTCCAAAACCACAACCACATCCAGAACTGTGTAATCTTCTATCCGCTGATGTGCCAAACCTCAACCCTCTGATGAAAATAACAACTGGTGTGCAAAGAAGAAAATTGACTTTGATTCAGAAACGTCAAAGGTACCAAGTTTCAAAGGACAAAATTTCTCTTTGTGCCAATGTCCACTTACTTTTTCACTTGCTCATCTTCCTCCCAGTTACGGTAGAAGGATCTGTACCAATGGGAGAAGGAAGTTAAGTCTTTGCTTCTCCTTTTCTGAACAGGACACACATGGGACTGTCTAAGTCACAAATGGCAAACATGACAGACAAAAAGTGAAGGTATGTCTATACAATTTCATGGAAATACTGTGAGTATGCTTATATACATCTTTCCAAATAACTGCAGAACGGCTCATGCCTCTAACCCTAGTAATCAGGAGGGTGAGATCTGAGGATCAGATTGAACTCAGTTTGAACCCAGCCTAGTTTGTAAAATCTAAAGACACTTATCTTCATTTAACCAGCCAAAGGCCAGAACTGGACTTGGGGCTCAATTGGTAGAGTGCTACGAAGGTTACAGCACTCAGGCCCCAAATTCAAATTCAAGTTGCATCCTTTCTTCTGTATATTCCTTCAAAGGCCTCCAAGATAGTGATTTCCTAGGTGAGGGTGGATGTTGGATGAGACTGGCTCATTCCTTTAATCCTATTCTTTCAGCAAGAAAATCGTTAAGGCTCCACTAGCTTATGAGGCAAATGAAATGTTCTGGCAGCCCACTCCTAAGGAATTAGTCGAAGACTGCTCTTCTTTGTCTCAAGCCAAGCTCCTTTGATAAGACCCCAGTGAAACAGTCTCAGAGAGGTACCAATTATTCCAATATTCTGGAGGGGGTCTCATCAGTCTTGGGTTTGAAGGAGGAAATCTCACTTTTTTTGTCAGTCGTGGGGCTTGAACTCTGGGTTTGGATGTTATCCCTCAGCCTTCAACTCAATGTGAGCACTCTACCAGTTGAGCCACAGCACCACTTCCGGTTTTCTAGTGGTTTATTGGAGATAAGAGTCTCATGGACTTTCCTGTCCAGGCTGGCTTTGAACCTTGATCCTCAGATCTCAGCATCCTGAGTAGCTAGGATTACAGGTGTGGACAACTGGCACCCAGCTTAGGAACACTCACCTTTTAAACAGAATATCCAGCAACTGCTCTATTGTCCCCGCTTTCTATAGTGGTGGAGGAAGTTTCCAACATAGAAGAGATCACCTTTCTGGTAGGCAGGGACCAGGTCCATTACCAGAATTTCCAGCAAACCTGAGTCCAGGCACCATATATTATAAGGCATATTCAGGGTTTGGGCTGACTCATTGTCACACTGAGGTGGTAAAAAAGAATGGATCTTTGAAATATGGAAATGGGAGTACACTTAAATTGAGTAATTGTAATAGAGTGGATTGAAAACTACACAGTAAATATTTTCTCAGTCTACTCATATAAAAGCACACAAGAAGAAGGTTCACCTTGCCGGAGTTGCCTTGTGTTTCCCTTGGTTTCTTCTTATTACAAGGCCTGAGACATTTGTTTCGTGGTTTAGCACTGATCCAATGTCTGCAGCATCGAGTGAGGCGCTCACACCACTCATGCCTGAGACCTGAATCTCTTGAACTTTGAAAACAACACAGGAGCATCTTTCTTGTTCCTGAGCCACAGGCCAAGTGAGCTGGCTGGAGTTGACTTTTAGTTACAGTTGCTTGGCTCTCAGAGTTCCATATTCTATTCAGTTATGAGGGAGGTAGTGTCATCTCTCAGAGCCTAATCATCTAAGCTACTTGCTCACATAAGACCATCCCAAAGACAAACTGTAGGCTGAAATCTCCCTCCCACATCACTCTATACAAATGTGGATATTGTCAAATCCCAACATCCTCAGCTAGGCCTAGATAAAGGCATGGTCTCAGCCTCAAAGAGCCCTTCCTAGCTCAGCCTTATTTGTCACTATTCTTCTCATCCTGCACAATCATTTTGCCTCTCAGGGCCCTCTCAGCCTGCCATATGCTTCTTGCATGTATTTTTGACATCCACTTCCTAGGACATTGTTAGGTTTTTTATTTCCTAATCTTCTGTTTGCTCTTGAAGGCTCTGTGTGCTGTCACCTGGAAAAAAGGTAAGTACCTAGAGGTTGGAAAATCAAAAAGTATTGAAAACAAACATTATACATTTAGTCAAACATTTTGTATGACAGAAGAGCATTTTTGAAACTTTTATTATATTTTATGAATGAGGGGAAGGGGAGAAGGGAAGAGGTGCTGTGTTGTCTTCTCATAATTCAATGGTTATTATTTTAAAATACTATATTTGAAGGAATGTAATATTTAAAGAACTGTACTCCTGTTCTTTTTATAAGCTATTCGTTTATAAAGCATTCCTCACTAAAGTCTTGTCATTGTGTCCCATGAACTATCCTCCTCCTTCAAAATAATCAAGTAAAACCCTTCACAAATAAGTGGGATGTTGTCCAATATCTGGATAAGAATTTAAGAGACAACATTGCCTGCCATTTTGTGCGTGTACATGTGAGTGTGTGTGTGTGTGTGTGTGTGTGTGTGTGTGTGTGTGTGTATGTGGGTGAACGTGTGTCTGTGCATAAAGGTGTTTTAGGATTTGAACAAGGACTATATGACAATCCCGAGGATCTTTCCCTTCAATGTAGTGCTCTACCAATTGTGCCCAAGTTCCACTGCAAGTTTTTTGTAGTGAGCTGGAGAGGAGAGAGCCTCCAAAACCTGGTGATAAAACATTGTTACTGGAGGTAGTGGGGTTGCATGTTTCAGTCCAGCTTCACAACACTCAATATCATAAAACAACAACAGCAAAACCCAATATCAAAATACAATAATAAGATGTAATTAGAATAAAATTTAGTGATATAGTCTGCTAGCATAACTTTCATGTAACCTTGGTTGTAATGATTTAACAACACAAAACCAAATAAATTAGATAATTTCAGTAGATTCTATAAATTTTTTAATTCCATCTGAATAACAGGGAACAAGAAAACATTCATACTCATAAGGAGAATGTAAAAAATGATAAAAGATGGCAGATTATGAAATAGGAACTTCTACACTGCAGGAAAATTATTGTCATGGTTAATATATGGTGGTACTGTTATGGTGAATATATGGTAATGTTCTTCAGAACAGCAATAGATAAATATATATTTACTGCTCATAGTTTAACTTGTCTATCTCTATCACCTTCCAGTCTCCAAGTGCACATTATCAATGCATTCATGTTTATGGTATATTCCAAAAAATAACTATCAGAGGCAGGAGAGACCAAAATATATTAGCTTCAAAGTGTTAGGAGATAAACTTGATAATTATATTGACTATTTTATATATTAAACATGTAGTCTGTTATCATTGTATCTCTAAGTATGTACAAACACTATTTCAAAGTGAAACGAAATACAACAAGGTTTTGAAGGCATATGCCAGTAAAACTAGCTATTTGGGACATCACTTCAAGACCAGTGTAGTTTTACCTGCAATGCTTCACAACCCCTGGCTCTGTGTGATGGAATATGTCTATCAACCCAGGTCCATGGGGAGCTTAGAGCAGGAGGATTTCAATTCCATGCCATACTGGGCAAGAACTTCCACATGGCTCCATCTCAACCAAAGAAGGTTCAACACTCACCCACCTAAGTGAAAATAAAAATAAGAGCATTGTAGTATAAGAAACAAACAATATTAAAACATGCCAATACAAACCATCATGAACAACACGCACCTAGTGTTTGTTTCTCATACCTGTAATCTTAACTATAGCTAGGATTATATGTGTGAGCCAGAGGCACTAGGCAGTTCATTATTTTAAAAATTACTATTTGAGTGTCTGCTTTGACTCCGAGGTCTTTGATCCATTTGGAGTTGATTCTGGTGCAGGGATCTAGCTTCAGTCTTCTACAAGTAGATAACCAATTTTGCCAGCACCATTTACTGAAAAGGCTGTCTTTCTTCCATTCTATTTTTGTAGCCCTATTTTAGAAAATTAGATGGCTATAGGTCTGTAGGTTCATTTCTGGGATATCAATTCTATTCCATTAGAACTGAGGTCTGTTCTTGTGCCAGAACAAAGCTGTTTTGATTACTATGGCTTTGTAGTAGAGTTTGAAATTTGGTATTGATATTCCTCTAGCACCGTTCATTCTATTAAGGATCATTTTTGCTATTCGGTGTCTTATTGTTCCATATGAATTTTTGGACTGCTTTTTCTATTCCCTTGAAGAATGAGTTTGGAATATTGATAGTTATCGCATTGAATTTGTAGATAGCCTTGGGAAGTATTGACATTTTCACGATGTTGAACCTTCTACTCCAGGAGCATGGGAAGTTTTGCCACTTTTTTTTTTTTTTTTTTTTTTTTTTTTTGTCGGTCGTGGGGCTTGAACTCTGGGCCTGGGCGCTGTCCCTCAGCTCTTCAGCTCAAGGCGAGCGCTCTACCACTTGAGCTACAGCGCCACTTCCGGTTTTCTGGTGGTTTATTGGAGATAGGAGTCTCACGGTCTTTCCTGCCCGGGCTGGCTTTGAACCGCGATCCTCAGATCTCAGCCTCCTGAGTAGCTAGGATTACAGGCGTGAGCCACCAGCGCCCGGCGGAAGTTTTGCCACTTTTTAAGTTCTGTTTTGATTTCCTTTTTCAGGTTTTTAAAGTTTTCATCATCGAGGTCCTTCACTTTGTTGGTTAATTCCTAGGTATATTGTTTTCTGTGGGATGTTATGAATGGAGTTGCTTTCCTGATTTCAGTCATGCTTTTCTCATTGTTGGCATACAGAAAAGCCATTGAATTTGAGGGTTAGTTTTATACACTGCCACTTTGCCAAAGTTTTGAATCAGCTGAGTAATTTTGGATTGGAGTCCGTGAATAGGAGAAACTATAGGTCTCCTTGGCACAGGCCGAAATTTTCTTAATAGAGACCCAGAAACACAACAAATCAAAGAAAGGTTGGACAAATGGGTTGCATAAAATTGCAGAGATTCTGCATGGCAAAGAGCATAGCTAGCAAGATTAACAGAAAGCCCATGGATTGGGAGAAGATCTTCACTAGCCATACAATGGACAAGGGTCTCATATCTAAAATATACCTGGAACTCAAAAAATTAAATCCCCCAACAACAAGTTCTCAAAGAAACAACTGTCCAATAAATAAGTGGGCTAAAGACTTAAAGAGAAATTTCTCTGAAGAGGAAAGAAGGATGGCCAATAGACACATGAAGCAATGCTCAACCTCCCTAGCCATAAAAAAATGCAAATCAAAACAACATTGAGATAATAACTCACCCCAGTTAAAATGGCTATAATCAAGAACTCTACTAACAACAGATGCTGGAGGGGATAATGGACAGAAGGGAATCTTACTGCATTGTTGGTGGGAGGGTAAATTTGTTAAACTACTATGGAAAGCAGTATAGAGGTTTCTCAAAAGACTCCACATAGAGCTCCCCTATGACCAAGCATTCCCACTTTTGGACATTTACCCAAATGATCACAAACAAGACCACATTATAGCTACCAGCACGACTATGTTTATTGCAGTCTTATTTACCATAGCTAAGATATGGAACCAACCCAGATGCCCCTCAGTATTTGAATGGATCAAGAAATTGTGGTATATATACACAATGGAATTCTATGCCTCCACCAGAAGGGATGACATTGCCCCATTTGTTAGGAAATGGAAAGCCTTGGAAAAAAATTATATTAAGTGAAGTAAGCCAGGCCCAGAGAAACATAAGTTCCATGATTTCCCTTATTTGCTATAACTAGTATATGTCTGAGACAAGCAGAAATGATTAGATAAGTTGATATTAGGTGAAATGTACCCCAAGATAAGGATTCATATGCTTTTTTTCCCTTGCGATAGTTTGTAACATATTTCTAAGATTATTTCTTTGTTGCTTTTTATGTCCTTCATCCACGGTATAACCTTTGCTTTCACTTTATTTGATGTTTGTATAATTTCTGGGGGAAAGGGAGAAATAAATGTTAAATAAGGTACAGGTGGACCCATTACAACAATGAGATTGATGTACAAGACATTTTGTCAAAAAACGAATTTTACAACTTTAACCAGGGGTGGTGGGGAGTGGGGAGTGGGAAGTGGGGATGTGTGGGGTGGGAGATAAGAAGTGATGGGAATGGGAAACAAAGAAGGGGGCAACAATGCTTGATAAGATCTATTACCTTACCCATGTAATTGTCACCCCTCTGTACGGTATTTTCACAATAACAACAAAAACAACAATAATAATAATAAAAGATGATTTGAAGCCAGGTGCCAGTGGCTCATGTTTGTAATCCCAGTTACTCATGAGGCTTAGATGTAAGGATCGTAGTTCAAGAAGTGGCTCCCTGGCTCAATTGTTAGAGTGCTGACTAACTTGAGTACAGAGTCTCAGGGACAGTGTCCAGGCCCTGAATTCAAGCACCACAACTGACATAAATAACCATTTAATTGTCTGAATTGCTTGTGAATTAAAATGACAGCGGTGGTATAACATTAAACAGTCTACCACAGACATCATTATATTTGTGGTTAGAAAAAGTAGCAACACTTGAATAAAGAATTTTTTTTCATAAACTAGGGCTGATTGGTCTTTAATTAAAGGAAATTGCTGGACTCATACATAGTATTTTTTGCTTGCTTTTTGTTCTGTTTTTATAACAGGATGAGAAACCTTATTTCCGCCAACGGTCATTCAGATATGTCTAACATCATTCACAGGCCATGCAAAATTAACAGAGAAGACAGGACACAGTCAACTGGCAATAAATTTACTTTTCTTTATGCCATGTTCCAAATGATTTGTTTAGCTTATATGTCTCTATGGCCTACTCCTGCAATCCTCAAAATACAAGCATGTTCCACCAATTCAGATTTGAGCCAGGCGATATGTAGTATTAGTGCCAATAGTTGAGGAATATTGTAACACAACCAGGGAAGCAAGAAACCAACACGTTTGTAGCTGGACACTGGAGACTCAGGCCTATAACCTTATCTACTCAGGATGCTGATGATCAGAGTTCAAAACCAGCTGGAGTGAGAAAATTTGTGACTCTTCTCTCCAATTAACTACTAAACAGACATAAAGGAAGCTGGGGCTTCAGAGATAGAGTACCCTTGATTACAAACAGTTGGGGGCAGCACCTAGTGCTGAGCTGAAGGTCAGGCACAAACACACAAAAAATCAACAACAACAAAAAACAGAAACTAGGAGAAAGCTCAGGAAAGGATGGCATTGTCTACAAGACAAATGTACACATTACATGAATTGTGAAATTGTAACCTCACTGTACACTCCTTAGTAACAATTACATTTAAAAAATCTGACAAATCCCGAAGCCATGGGTGCTTATGATGTGTATCTACTTCCCAGAATTTCAAAGTCCCATCATCTGAGCTGGTAGCACAAGGGTTGTAGGCCAGGGTAATGAGAAAATATGAAGCTAGAGATCCTTTCAGATTATCCCACCCACTCTTCTATTACTTTAAGCAAAAAACAAAACAAAGGAAAGTAAACAAAACAGACTTTATGGTTAATTAAGCTGCTATTAAAGATTCCAGGCAGAATTATACTGTTAAACAATGAGTTAGTACATATGTTTTGTCGATACTAAACTTACATGTGTCACAAAAATATCCATGGATTTATAACTAGAAATTCTGAAGTGTTAAGTATATTAATTAGGTGAGTTTCATAAGATAGTCAATGAATAGAACACCACACGGAATTCAGTCTGGTAAAGTAGTTTATTTACTGAACTGCTGCCCATGCCATACATGGTTGAAAGGAGCTAACTCCTCAGGGAAAAGTTGCTGTTTGCTGAAAGGCCTCAACTCTACCCAGAACCTAACCGCATCACAGCATCTCCAAACTAGAGGAAACAGCCATCTCTCTCTTTTGAGATACTCAAAACAGATCTCCCTCCCATTGAACTAACTTGGGAGGGGATCACCAAATCCTGGGTAAAGCAGAGAATTTTCTGCCTGCTCAAACAAACTGACTTAAGAAACCATCTAAGCTACAGGAAAATCAAACACCACAAGCATACCAGAGACTCCAACAAGAGACTAGTTACGTACACAAGGGAGATACAGGATATTCCCATCCCCCCCCCAAAAAAATCAAAGAGCATTTTTTGTACCTTTAATTAAAAAAATTCTAAAATTTTTTAATTTTTAATATTAAAAATTTTTGTTTTCTATTAACTTTTTTCTTCCTCTTATAACATTTATTTTAGGAGTATATGTGTGTGTACTTGTTTTTCTTTATAAAAATTTGTTTTTGTTTATAGGTCTACTGACCTTTTGACCCTTGTTTTCTTTCCTTCTCATTATTTTCACTTTTTCTTCTCTTTCATTCTTCTTTCCATGACTTAATTGCTGTTCTGCTCATCTTCAGATAAACCCATAGTAGATTATTAGAACTTAACTCCCTTTTGTGTATACATTTAATCCAGAAATTTATTACTCAATTTAAAACCTCTTAGACTTAAATTCCTTAATAGCAGTACTAACTCTTTATACCTATATAATATTTCAAGCATTTTTATTTTTTAGTTTCACAGGTCTCCCTTCTATCCCTCCCCTTCTCTTATCCTATCCAAAGTCTTCTCTGAATATTACATTTTCATTTTGCATAATTTGTAAATGTTGCACTTTTTAATTTTTAATTTTTATTTTTCTATTTTTTCATGTCTTTTTTCTTTCTCTTTCTTCTTTTCCTCTCTCTCTCTATTATCATTCTATCGAACCTATTTCCCGTTTTGAGACTAGGACTTAGTTAAGTTAACTCTCCCTCGGATTTTCCACATCCCTCTATTCTTATTTTTAACCACATTTCTCCCTAAACCTAATAATTTCTGTTTGCCAAATTCTTCTTTGCTGTTCGTAGCCCATTAATACATAGTTGATTGATGTTGAACAGCTATATCTCTTTAGCTAGATTGTATCTGTAGACTTTTGACTGTGCAACTACAGGCTTTGGTTGATGCTTGCCTTAAAATAGTGTGCTAGTACAAAACTGGTTTTACTTTCATCCTAAATAGGCAGAGTAAGCCGGAAAACACAAGAAAAATGGCAAGTCCGGTTATCTCAACTCCCACTCATAATAATCAGGGGACAGAATAGATAGTGAATAATCCATTGGAGAGTTCCCAAAAAGCTCAACAAACACTACTGGTAAACATGATAAATGAAAAGATTGAAAACCTGCAAAGGACTCTGTATGAGCATGATAGGGAGAGAGGAGGTCAAACAAAGGTCAATACAGGTATATCATGAGCATGAGGAAGCTACTCAAAGATTGATAAAGTAATGGCATGAGCAGGCTGAGAACATTCAAAGAGAAAGTAAGGAATGGCATGAGTAGGCTGAGAATACTCAAAGAGAACTACAGGAATTGCGTGAACATGAAGAGGCTAATCAAAGAATAATGCAGAAATTGAGAGAGCAGGAAGAGAATACACAAAAATCACTAAAGGCATTCATAGAATCCATAAACAGAGAGCTGAAAGAAGTCAGGGAGACCACAAATGGAACGCTGAATGGAACCAAACAGAAGGAATGGGAGTTCAAAGAAACCATAACCAATCAACTAAGTGATTTGTGAAAAAACACTGAACACCAAGTTAAGGAAGTAAAGAAGTTCATACAAGATATAAAACAAAGCTCCAACAAAAAATTTGAAGCCATCAAAGCTGAACAACTCGAAAGAAAAGAAAAAACAAAGTAGAAAGTCTTGTTCATAGGGTTAGACTATGCAGAAGATCAAATTTCGGGGATTGAACACAGCGTAGATATTGTAGAGAAAGAACATACAACAATCCAAGAAACATTATAGATCTATTCAACACTTGGAAGACACCATCAGAAGGCCTAATCTGAGGATAATGGATATAGAGGAGCACCTAAAGGCAGAAGTTAATGGTCTAGCAAATTTGTTTCACAAGATCCTAGCAGAGAACTTCCCAAACATGCAAAAAGATAAGCCTATTCATATACAAGAAGCTTTTAGAACTCCAAATAGACCAGACAAGAATACCACATCCCACCATCACATTATAATCCACACAGGATCAATTCAGACCAAGGAAAACATCCTTAAAGCTGTCAAGAAGAAAAGATCCATAGCCTTTAAGCAAAACCAAATGGAATCACCTCAGATGTCTCAGCGGTGACAATGAAAACCACAAGAACCTGGAATGAGGTATGCAGGCCCTAAAGGCAAACAACAATCAAACATGAATTCTGTACCGTGCTAAACTCTCCTTCATAACGAAGGTGAAATAAAAAACTTCCATAGCAAAGAAAAATTGAAACATATCTCCACCAAACCAGCCCTATAAAAATTCTTAAATGAATTAAAATACAAAAAAAAAAAACATGGAAAGTATCAACAAAACAAAGAGTTGGTTCTTCGAATAAATTAACAAAATTGACAGACCCTTAGCAAATCCTTATCAGAAAAAGAAGAGAACACACCCAAATAAATAAACTCA
This sequence comes from Dipodomys spectabilis, assembly GCF_019054845.1. Lineage (NCBI taxonomy): Eukaryota > Metazoa > Chordata > Mammalia > Rodentia > Heteromyidae > Dipodomys > Dipodomys spectabilis. The sequence goes on along the minus strand of NW_024872493.1, from coordinate 1,752 downwards.
GAGATGAGAATGGAAACATCACCAGAGAAACAACCAAGATGCAGAACATTATAAGGGAATACTTCTCAAAACTTTATCTTAATAATTTTGAGAACTTGACAGAAATGGGCCTTTTCCTAGCAAATATCGAAATGCCAAAATTAAACCAAGATGAGTTAAACCATTTTAACAGGCCCATATCAAGAATTGAAATAGAAACATCAATAAGAGACCTCCCACCTAAGAAAAGCCCAGGACCAGATGGTTTTACAGTGGAATTCTACAAGGCCTTCAAAGCAGAGATCACACCAATACTCCTCCAACTTTTCAATGAAATTAAAAGAGAAAGTTCACTACCGAACTCATTCTATGAAGACATCATAACCCTCATCCAAAAACCAGGCAGGGACTCATCAAAGAAAGAGAACTATAGACCAATTTTTTTTATGAACATTGATGCAAAACTTCTCAACAAAATTTTGTCCAATCGACTTCAACAATTCATCCAAAAAATCATACACCAAGATCAAACTGGATTCATTTCAGCGATGTAAAGCTGGTTCAATATACACAAAGGAATTAATATAATTCATCACATCAACAGGAGCAAGGATAAGAACCCCATGGTTATCTCAATACTGCAGAAAAAGCACTTGACAAGATCCAACACTCCTTTATGATGAAGGTTCTGGAAAAATTAGTAATCCATGTGACATTCCTCAATACACGAAAGGCTATATATGACAAACCTACAGCGAGCATTATATTTAATGGTGAAAAACTAAAACCATTGCCTCTTAACTCAGGAAGGAGACAAGGATATCCACTCTCTCCACTTCTCTTCAATCTAGTATTGGAATGCCTATCTACAGCAATAAGAAGAGATGCAAACATAAATGGGATCCGAGTAGGGAAAGAAGAAGTAAAACTCTCTCACTTTGCAGATGACAGGATCTTGTATTTAAAGAATCCCATAGACTCCACTCCCAATTACTCAAGCTGATTCAAAACTTTGTCAAAGTAGTAGGGTATAAAATTAACGCGCAAAAACCAATGGCTTCTCTACATGCCAAAAATGAGATAAGTGTAGCTGAAATTAGGAAAGCAACTCCATTCAGAATAGCCCCACAAAAAATAAAATACCTAAGAAGTAACTTAACCATAGAAGTGAAGGACCTCTATGATGAAAAGTTTAAAAACCTGAGAAAGGAAATCAAAACAGAACTTAGAAAGTGGCAAAAACTCTCATGCTCCTGGATTTAAAGGATTAGCATCGTGAAAATGACAAAAGTGCCAAAGGCTATCTACAAATTCTATGTGATACCTATCAATATTCCAACATTATTCTTCAAGGAAATAGAAGAGTCAATCCAAAAATCCATAATAAAAGACCCTGAATAGCAAAAACGAACCTAAACAGAAAGAACAGTGCTGGCAGAATAGCAATACCAAATTTCAAACTCTACTATAAAGCCATAATAATCAAAACAGGTTGGTACTGGTACAGGAACAGACCTCAGAGCCAAGGGACTAGAAAGGCAATCAACTCCCAAATTATTCATTGAAGAGATGAGTTGAAATTAATCATTTTACACACTAATACTCTTTCCTCAACAAAACCAGAGGATTTAAAATAACTAATATTTTTATGTTAATGGGCACAAATGTGCACGAATTTTCTAGAAATAAAATGATCACTTATGAAACCTTACTGGTACTTCAAAAATGCTTTCCAATTAGAGGATTAATCTTCACACTTTTCACACAATGTGA
>NW_024872492.1:0-20507 GCF_019054845.1 Dipodomys spectabilis | reverse complement strand
AATATTAATTATTTCTTTCCATCTAATAGATTGGGGATTATCTTGTTGTTCTTATTCAAGGTGCCTCAGATATCTCATTAAATTGTTGATTTCAGAACTCTACAATTTGTTTGTGTTGGAGCTCAGGCCTATAAACGTCTCTGAGTACTGCTTTTGCTGTGTCCCAGAGTAGGTGGTAATTTGTGTGTTCATCTTTGCTGAATATCATGAATATTTGAATTTCCTTTCTAATGTATTTTATGATGCACTCGTCATTCCACAGTGTGCTTATCAGCCTTCATGTGGTACAGGACGTTCTTGGGTTGCTTTTGGTGGTGAGTTCTAATTTTATTCCCTTGTTGTGTGAGAGAATGCAAGGTATAACTTCAATGTTTCTGAATTTGTTAAAGTTTGTTTTGTCACCTTAAATGTGGTCTATTTTGGATAATGTTCCATGTGCTGCTGAGAAAAACGTGTGTTCTGATGATGCTGGGTGATATATACGGTAGAAGTCTGTTAAATCTAGTTGATATATGCAGTAGTTTAGATCTGCATTTTCTTTGTTGAGTTTTTGCCGCGTTGATCTATCTAGTGGGGAAAGTGGTGTATTCAAGTCCCAAACATGTCAGATTTGAGGGAAAGTAGTGTTTCTTGAATAAATTTTGGTGCTTGGTTGTTTGGCGAATAAATATATCAAATTGTAATATTCTCGTGAAGGAGAGATCCCTTAATTAGTATGTAGCAACCTTCCTTATCTCTTCTCACTAATTTTAATTGAAAGTCTATTTTATCTGTTAGGATTGCAACTTCCTTCTGTATATGGGGGCCGTTTGCTTGGTAGATTTTGTTCCTGCCTTTCACATTTAAAATGTGTTTGTTTTTATGGGCATATGAGACTCCGGAAGGCAGCAGATAGAAGGATCTTGCTTCTTAATCCAACTTGACAGCCTATGGCGCTTAATTGGAGAGTCAATCCTTTAATGTTGAGAGTTAGGATTGAGAGCTGTTTGGGAGTTCCTGCCATTTTATGCCCCTTCTTGGGGGCTGCAGCAACTGGGTTCTTTTTATGGTTCTTGGATTCTCAGTTTGGGTGCAGTTTCTTGACCTTTATTGTGGCCTTGTTGGTTTTCTATGTGTAGGACATCGTTAAGTGTCATTTATAGGGCTGATTTGGTGGATATATATTGTTTCAGTTGTTCTTTGGTATGGAAGGTTTTTGTTTGGCCTTCAGTTATGAAGGAAAGTATAGCTGGGTACAGTATTCTTGGTTGATAGTTGATTGTCTTTAAAGCATGGCATATATCATTCCAGGCTCTTCTTGCTGTAATTGTCTCCGCTGAGATATCTGAGGTTATTCTAATTGGTTTCCCTTTATAGGTGATTCATCTTTTCTCCTTGACAGCTTTAAGGATTTTTTCCTTGGAGTTGATCCTTTGGGGATTATAATGTCACGGTGAGATATCCTGTCCTAGTCTTGTCTATTTGGGGTTCTAAAAGCTTCTTGAATCTGAATAGGTTTATCTTTTTGCATGTTTGAGAAGTTCTCTGCTTGGAACTTGTTAACCAAATTTCCTAGTCCATTAACTTATGCTTCTAGGTGCTCCTCTACTCCCATTATCCTCAGATTAGGCCTTCTGAGGGTGCCTTCCAAATGTTGAATAGATCTATCCTATTTCTTGGATTTGTTCTGGATAGTTGTATGTTCTTTCTCTAAAATAACCTGGCTGTCTTCAATCCATGAGATTCGATCTTCTGCATGGTCTACCCTGCTCTCAAGACTTTCCACTTTGTTTTTAATTTCTTTTCCTTCTATTTGGTCAGCTTTGATGACTTCAAATTCTTTGTTGGAGCTTTGTTTGAGATCTTATATGAACTTCATTACTTTCTTAATTTGGTGTTGTGTTTATTCTCAAATCACTTAGTTGATAGGTTATGGTTTCCTTGGACTCCCATTCCTTCTGTTGGGCTCCATTCAACATTCTCTTTCCGGTCTCCCTGACTTCTTTCAGCTGTCTTTTATTGGATTCCATGAATGCCTCTATTTGGTAGGTAAGTAACACCGCTTTTGTGCTAGAACACTATTTTAAAGCAAGCATCAACCAAAGTCCTGTAGTTGCACAGTCAAAAGTCTGGGCCTTTTGTCAGTATCAATTTCTGGACCTTTGTCAGTATCAAAGATGGAGCTCTCTGGTGGTGGGAGAGGGGCTGCCTTCCCTCCTCTGCTTTCTGAGAAGGAGTAAGGATGTCAGGGTTCTACTCATGCCAGAATCTTGGTTACTGGGCTCTCTCTGGTCTGCTATCTGCAGCATGAATATATCTGTTCCTTGACAGTTCTTCCTGGTGTTGAGTAGAATATGCCCACTGTGTCTGGCATCTTTTTGACTGGACTCTCTCTGTAGGCATGGTGGCTCTGGCCGCTGATGCTCAGATCTGTTTCCTTGCCTGGATATTCCATCTCTAGCCAAACTCTCTGTACTGTGATGGCACACTGGGTGTGATTGTCTAGCCTAGGACTCTTGACTGGAAAACTAAAACTGTTGTCTACGTGAAAGCTTGTTTAGCCTAGACCTTCTGCCATCTTCCTCTGTACTCTAGATTATGACTTTATACTCTAACTTGGGACAATGATCTGCTGTCAGTTATTTTCTACTCTTCTCCTTCTTTTGCCCTTTCACTTACATAATTTTTATTTACAGAAACATATTTGAGCTTGTATTTCTAAATTCTTCAAAATTATCTGAATTTCTTCATACTTCTGGCAGCCTCCTATATATTTCTCAATGGAATATTTTGTCACTACCATTTTTATCCCATACGATATTGGATATCTTCCTGACTAATTCAGCGCAAGATATAATTACACTCATCCAGATATTTCAACATTGTACCACCATAAATTACTTTCTTACATAGAAATCATTATTTTAGTATTTCTGGGGAGGTATCATCTGTCATTTTTGAAAGACCCTACGTGATACTTAGATGCAAACCTGTTTTAATCCAATATGCCATTCAGTAGATGAACGAATCAACAAAATGTCGACATATTATGTATTCACTACCTTACAATTAATGCAAATTCTGTATATATCACCGTAAAAATAAAATTAAACTAAAAATAAGTTACATAAAGTATAATTTCACTGTATTGCTATAGTAAATATTATTCTATGTGCATTACCTTTTTTAAAATGAACACTATTTGGCATCTAATTTGAATTAATTACACCTTCTTTATCAGAGGTTCATCAACTTGAATGTTATCAAAATATACAATATTTTCACAATATACCTGCCATAATTTTCCAAAAAATTATAATTTCAGTATTGTCTCATAGTAAAACAAAAAACAGTTTAATTCTCTGGAAACTCCTAACTTTTAAAACTGAATAATTCTTCAAAGGACAGTATATATGTGTTTTTCAAAGTTCTTACAAATACTAACTACTCATTTTCAAATTCTGAGCATTTCATATCAGAGATATTAAAAACATTACCTGTTTGCATGTTATTTAATTCTGCAATAGCTACAGTTTCTAATGGGGTGTTACATATTGAGAAATCAACAGAAAAAAATAGCCACATTCTGGTGAAGAATATAACTATGAAGTATGTGTAATAATTAATTCCTCAAGAGTAAACATTTGTTCATCAGAGTAAGCTATTATTTCTGTGACCATCAATCCCAAGCTTTTTTGCCATAAAGTCTTCCTAGCCCAACAGTTTCCAATTTGTAAGTTGCACCTTAAAATTCCCTTAATTCACATCATGAATAGCTTATCACTATTGTGAAAAAATACTACACTTGTGCTAATATGATGCCTTTCCTATTGTGGAAAGTACACTACACTAAATTTGCTGCAACATTTTTCTGATTTCTAGAATTCTGAACACTTGCAAATATTATTTATATTTTTTCTCTATCATAGATATTCAGGAGACTGAGATCAAAAGATTATGGTTCAAAGCCCAACCAGTCAGGAAGATTCCTTAGATTCTTATCTCCAATAAATTTCTCAGGAAAAGCCAGACTCAAGTGGCACTGAGTTTGAAGTGGTAGGGCATGAGCCTTGAGCACAAACCACCTCAAAGAGAGTGGCCACGCCCAGTGTTCAAACCTGAGGACAAACCAAAATATAAAAACCAACTCCAACCCTAGCATTTTTCTCATTGTAAACAGAGTCATGTAATTAAGGAAATTTCTTCCTGTATTATGAATAGATAGAAGACCCACGACCTCACACAATTACTCTCTTCATACCATGTTATACCAAAAGCTCAAAAAATTGCTTGTTCTAAATTTATAAATTAATATCATCCATTTGTTGGCAACTCTGTCTAGATTATTCACACTATCAATTTATATATGAACTGTTGGAATTATGAATTAACTAATTTCAAATTAAACCTCGCTTCAAAGAATATTTTAGGCAAATAAAATGCCAAATTCATTTGTGAATTTGTCAAAACCTCTACTTAAAAAGAATTTTGTAGTATCCTATAGAATATGAAATTACAAACAAAACCAAAATATTTATTTTAAATATAAATTCTAATTTAGCAAGGTCTATAAAGGCCTACATTAGATGAACTTTTTATTTTTCCAGGCTTAAAATTTTGTAATCTCTCATTATTTCTTTGAAATCCAACAGAATGATACTTACTTTTTCAAATTTTTGATTGGGAATCATGAGCCATTTTGCATCTAAAAATCTTGTGTAATGAAGAGAGCATTTAAAACACAACTGAGGATTATATATGAGTTGCATTTCAACAAGAAACTTGCCTTCTCAAAACATAATGACAAAATTAGCCCAAACTTCCAACTGTGTATTCCTTTCTTGTTGTTTGGCTTGTTTCATTGAGACAAAATTATACTACCTGGCCCAGGGAAGGTATCACTATGTAATCCCACTCTCTAATCTCCTGTCTTAGTCTGAGTGCTAGAATTCCAGGCTTGTATCAAATTTCCCTGCCATAGTTTGGTGGTTTATTTAATATAAATACAGACTAGCAATTCTGAACTTCTCCTATGATCTTATCCATTAGATTGACTGCTCAAACTGTTTATGTACAATTTTCTTTTCTGCAAAGCAGTTTTTTATTTTTTCAAATTTTGTGCCATTAGACATCAATTTGCATGAAATAGCACATTAAAGTCTTATTCCTTAAAACATGCACAGTAACAACATATAAATGCAAAATAAAAAATATAAAAGTTTTAGAGGAAAATGTAGAAGAGATTCCTCATGAATTAAAGTTGATAATATTCCTAGAGAGGGCATTAAGAGTACAAAATATATATTAAATATAAATTTAAAACTAATATTTAATGAAATATATAAATGAAATTTACCTTCAACAAAAATACAGCTTACTCAAAGGATACTACTAAGAAAATGAAAAAGGTAAGCTATAGACTAGAAGAATATTTGAAAGCAACATATCAGATTAAAGTATTATATGCATTATGTAGGGGGGGAAGGTTTGGTTGGGGGGGAGGGGGGAGGCTGGGAATGGATGTGAAGGGTAAACAAAGGAGGAGGCTGCAATGCTTGGTAAGAAATGTATGCATTATCCTGCTCATGTAATTGTAACCCCTCTGTACAGTATGTACTATTTTCAAGATGTTCTATCATTTGACACAGGATATGAACATTTTCAGATGCACCTGCAGGGGTCACTGATACATTCTTCCATGGATCCAATCCCTTTAATAATGATTAATTGACTTTCTTATTATCTCTGGTCCCTAAGTATGTAATAATCTCAAACTTCTTTGAAGAAATTTCATTTGAGGACTTTCTAATATTAAAAATTATCACTTGATCTAGTCTTACTCAGGATATATTTTCAATTGTTTTCTAACATTTCTCCACATTTTGAGAGTTGTTTCATTTGTGCAGGTGGGTTTGTACATATATATGCCTTTGTGTGTATGTGTATGTTTTTATGTTTTTATGCAAAAGCCTCAGCAACCTTGTTCAGCAATCTTGCTCATGACTAGAATTCCATCACTTGAGCTCATGCCTATAATTCTAGCTACTCAGGAGGCTGAGATCTGAGGGTTGCAGTTCAAATCCTGTACAGGTAGGAAAGAAAGGTTCTGAGGCACTTATCTCCAATTAACCACCAGAAAACTGGAAGTGGCGCTGTGGCTCAAGAGGTAGAACACTAGCCTTGAGCTGAAGAGTGGAGAGATATTGCCCAGGCTGAGTTCAAACTCTGCCACAACCATCAGAAACAAAAAAAGATAAAAGACAAAAGAAAGAAAAAGAAATGAGATCTTGTCCACCAGTTCTTTGCTAGTAATTCCCACTTTCTCACCATGGATTTTTTTTCCAGTTAAGTCCATGCTCTTATATCTAACTTGCTTTGGAACTAGAATTATTCTTCCATTGTACATTTTACAAATTTGTGGGATTAGCAACCACGATTTAGAGATAGAAGTTGAAAGACAGTGGCCTCATTGTTCATGTTCCTCTTAGTATTAATTATTTCTCTATGTCACTCCTATAGATCTACATAATGACCTTGGCTTTATTGGTTCAATGTTGTCTTATTTGCAGAATATCCTATAGTATATTAAACCATTATACTTAAACACAGAACTTTTCTTTCTCTTATTATTCCCATTGATTCTTCTACTGTTAACTTGTGTACACTTGGGAAATAATGCAAAAGAAACACACACACACAAATAAACGTTTCTGAGAATCTTCTCCCAGTTAAATTTAATTTAAGAGCACTTATGAAATTTGAACTTAATGTACTCCTGGATAATGGTTTCTTCATTTATAGTAAAAATAGTGTACAGAGGGCTTAGAGTTACATAAGTAAAGTTATGAGTACATTTCCTATTGTTACATCCTCTTTTGTTTTTCCTGTGGTATCCGTTCCCTCCCCATCTACTCAATTCCCCCTCAACTCCCCAAGTTTTAAAGTTCATTTTCTACATAGTGTCTTGTTCATATCATTGTTAAAATAGGTCATCCTGAATCTTTGTTTCAGAATTTTGTTGTTTTCCTTCCCCTCCCCACACTAGAAAAATGTACATGCAAGATGCAGGGCACCAACATAATATTCAGTTCAAACAGGAGTTATATGATGGGGGAAGAACATGGTGGAGAAACGAAAAAGTCACATAGTACATTTTTGATACATTAAAAACAATTGCAATAAAGAAAAAAAACAAGTTGTGTCCCTATCTTGAGATTCATTTGACTTAACATTATCTTATATGGCCATATGTACATGAACAATGTTTTTATAAGCCATTTAAATTTTATATTTTGTATTTACTAAGTTGTCTCTGAAAGGCATGTTATCTCATGTCCAAAGATGTCTTTGTGCTAGTTCAATGAAGCCTGAAAACATTCATTTTACCTCGAGCAGTGCCATAGATTGTTACTGGAAGTAAGTAGAAGGAAATGTTACTGCAGGTGGAAACTGATCCCAAAGGAGATATTGAACATAGAGAAATGACAAAGTCCAAGTTACTTTGTGTGTTCCTTTTTGCTATACAAGAAAAGAATCCATTGTCCAAATTAAGAAACATTGAAGTTATACCTTGCATTCTCTCAGACCACAAGGGAATAAAATTAGAATTCAACAACAAAAGTCAGCAAAGAAATTCCTGTATCACCTGGAGGTTGAAGAATACACTGCTGAATCATGAGTGGGTCATGGAAGAGATTAGAAAAGAAATTCAAATATTCATGATATTCAACAAAAATGAACACACAAATTATCAGCTCCCCTGGGACACAGCAAAGTCAGTACTCAGAGGCAAGTTTATAGCTCTGATTTCCGATAGCAACAAATTGGAGAGATCTGAAACCACCAATTTAATTAGACATCCGAGCCTCCTTGAAAAAGAGCAGCAAGATAAACCTCAGTAGAGTAGATGGAAAGAAATAATTGAAATTAAATCAGAACTAAATGAATTAGAATCCAAAAAAACCATAGAAAGAATCACAAACAAAAAGTTGGTTCTTTGAAAAAATTAACAAAATTGACAGACCCTTAGCAAACTTTAACAGAAAAAGAAGAGAACACACCCAAATAAATAAACTCAGAGATGAGAATGGAAACATCACCACAGAAACAACCAAGATTCAGAACATTATAAGGGAATACTTCTCACAACTTTATGCTAATAAGTTTGAGATCTAGGCAGAAATGGAACTTTTCCTAGCAAATACTGAGATGCTGAAACTAAACCAATATAAGTTAAAGCTTCTTAAGGGGCCCATATCAAGCATTGAAATAGAAACAGCAATAAGAGCCCTCCCATCTAAGAAAAACCCAGGACCAGATGGTTTACAGCGCCTTTAAGGCAGAGCTCACACCAATACTCCACCAAATCTTCAATGAAATAACAGAAAGTTCACAACCCAACTCATTCTTTGAAGCCATCATAAACCTCATCCCAAAACCAGGCAGGGACTCATCAAAGAAAGAGAACTATAGACCCATTTCTTTGATGAACATTGATGCAAAACTTCTCAACAAAATTTGGGCCAATCGACTTAAACAATTCATCCAAAAAATCATACACCGCGATCAAAGAGGATTCATTTCAGAGATGCAAAACTTGTTCAATATAAGCAAATCAATTAATATAATTCATCACATCAACAGGAGCAAGGATAAGAACTACAAGGTTATCTCAATAGACATAGAAAAAGCATTTGACAAGATCCAACACCCCTTGATGTGAAGGTTCTGGAAAAAACTAGGAATCCATGAAGCATTCCTCAATACAGTAAAGGCCATATAGGACAAACCTACAGCCAGTATTATACTTGATGGTGAAAAACTAAAGCCATTTCCTCTTAAATCAAGAATGAGACAAGGATGTCCACTCTCTACACTTCTCTTCAATCTAGTATTGGAATGCCTAGCTACAGCAATAAGACAAGATGCAAGCATTCGAGGGATCCAAATAGGGAAAGAAGAAGTAAAACTCTCCCTCTTTGCAGATGACATGATCTTGTATTTAAAGAATCCCACAGAATCCACGCCAAAATTACTCAAGCTGATTCAAAATTTTGGCAAAGTAGCAGGGTATAAAATTAACCCTCAAAATTCAATGGCTTAGCCGGGCGCTGGTGGCTCACGCCAGTAATCCTAGCTACTCAGGAGGCTGAGATCTGAGGATCGCGGTTCAGAGCCAGCCCGGGCAGGAGAGACCGTGAGACTCCTATCTCCAATAAACCACCAGGAAACCGGAAGTGGCGCTGTAGCTCAAGTGGTAGAGCGCTCGCCTTGAGCTGAATAGCTGAGGGACAGGGCCCAGGCCGAGAGTTCAAGCCCCACGGACGACCAAAAAAAAAAAAAAAAATCAATGGCTTTTCTTTATGCCAACAATGAGAAAGGTTTGGCTGAAATTAGGAAAGCAACTACATTCAGTGTAGCCCCACAAAAAGTAAAATACCTAGGAACTAACTTAACCAAAGAAGTGAAGGACCTCTATGATGAAGATTTAAAAATCTGAAAAAGGAAATCAAAACAGAATTTACAAAGTGGAAAAAATCTCCTATGCTCCTAGATTGGAACGATTAATATCGTGAAAATGGCAATACTTCCCAAGGCTATCTACAAATTCAATGTGATACCTATAAATATTCCAACCTCTTTCATCAAGGATATAGAAAAGGCAATCCAAAAATTCATATGGAACAATAAAAGACCCTGAATAGCTGAAATGATCTTTTTCAGAAAGGACAGTGCTGGAGGAAGATGAAAACCGAATTTGAATTTAACTACAAAGCCATAGTAATCAAAACAGCTTGGTACTGGCATGAGAACAGACCTCAGGACCAATGGAATAGAATTGAAAACCCAGAAATGAACCTACAGACCTATAGTCATCTAATATTCGATAAGGGAGCTAAAAATGTAGAATAGAAGAAAGACACCCTCTTCAGTAAATGGTGCTGTCAAAATTGGTTAAATACTTGTAGAAAACTTAAGCTAAATCCTCATATATCACCCTGTACTAGATTCAACTGCAAATGGGTCAAAGACCGAATCAAAGCAGACACCCTGAAAACTTTACGTGATGGAATAGGAGAAACACTAGGTCTCCTTGGCACAAGCCGAAATTTTCTTAATAGACACCCAGAAACACAACAAATCAAAGAAAGGTTGGACAAAGGATTGGATGAAATTGCTGAGCTTCTGCATGACAAAGGACATAGCTAGCAAGATCAATTGAAAGCCCACAGATTGGGAGAACATCTTCACTAGCCATACAATGGACAAGGGTCTCATATCTAAAATATACCTGGAACTCAAAAAATTAAGTCCCCCAAAAACAAATCTTCAAAGAAACAACTGCTCAATAAATAAGTGGGCTAAAGACTTAAAGAGAAACTTCTCTGAAGAAGAATGAAGGATCGCCAAAAGACATATGAAGAAATACTGAACCTCCCTAGACATAAAAAAAATGCAAATCAAAACAATATTGAGATATCACCTCACCCCAGTTAGAAAGGCTATAATCAAGAACTCTAATAACAACAGAGGCTGGAGGAGATGTGGACAGAGGAAACCTTACTGAATTGTTGGTGGGAGTGAAAACTTGTTCAACCATTTTGGAAAGCAGTATGGAAGACTCCACATAGAGCTCCCCTAAGATTCAGCAATCCCAATTTCGGACATTTACCCAAATGTTCACAAACAAGGCCACACTAGATGTACCAGCACGACTATGTTTGTTGCAGCCTTATTTACCATAGCTAAGTTATGGAATGAACCCAGATGCCCCTCAGTAGATGAATGGATCAAGAAAATGTGGTATATATACACAATGGAATCATATGCCTCCATCAGAAATAATGACATTGCCCCATTTGTTAGGAAATGGAAAGACTTGGAAAAAATTATATTAAGTGAAGTAAGCCAAGCCCAAAGAAACCTAGGTCCCATGGTTTTCCTTGTTTGCAATAATTAGTATATGTCTGAGTCAAACAGAAAAGGTCAGATAAGTTGATGTTAGGGAAATGAACCCTAAGTTATGTATTCAAATGTTTATTTGTTTCATGTGATTGTTTCTAACATATTTATAAAATGATTTCCTTATTGCATTGTATGTCCCTTCCCATGGCATAACAATAACCCCTGCTTTCACTGTATTTGATATCGCTATAATTTGTGGAGGTGAAGGGAAAAAAATCATTTAAATAGGGATACAGTTGGACCCATTGCAACAATGAGATATACATGTCATTAAGTCGAAAATGAACTTTACAACTTTGTTGGTGGGGGAAGGAGGATTGGATGAGGGGGAGAGGTGAGGAAGGGAAGGGATAGGAAGGGGAAACCAAGGCATGGCTACATTGCTCGATAAAAAATGTACTCATTATCTTGCCCATGTAATTGTATCCCCTCTGTACAGTATTTTCACTATAAAACATATATATATATATATATATATATATATATATATATATATATATATTCATTGTTAGAAAAAATAAAAAGAATCCAAGGCTTGAAGGAAACTCTGTCCCTGATTTTTTTCAAGTGTGTACTTTATTCATATAAAAATTGTCTGTAGATTATTTCTTTGTTGCTTTGTATGTCCCTCCCCCACAGTGTAACCCCCGCTTTCACTATATTTGATGTCAGTATAACATGTGGAGGAGATGGGGACAAACAAGTCGTTTAAGGATTCAGGTGGACCTGTTGCAACAATGAGAAGTACAAAATGTCATGTCAAAACCAGCTTTACAATGTCGGTGGGGGGTGGGGTGGGGGGGTATGATTGGGTGGGAGGGAGGGGGGAGGCTGGGAAGGGAGGTGAAGGGTAAACAAAGGAGGAGGCTGCAATGCTTGGTAGGAAATGTATGCATTATCCTGCCCATGTAATTGTAACCCCTCTGTACAGTATGTTCTCAAATAAAATAAAATAAAATTAAAAAAAAAAAAAAGATAATATATGAAAAAATTTGTCCCTCCCCATAGTCATCAGTGCATGCTCTAATATGACCTGTACCTGATGACTATTAACCAGGTATAAAGAGGAAAACCAGTGGGAAATTTTTAGAATTATAGAATCTGCTAAAAGTTACAACAATGCTTGGTACCAGAAGAAACTCAAGGATAGTTATCAATAGAACCCTCAGGAAAGGAGCAATGTTCCCAATAAACAAAGGTGTAATAATTCTTATCTCTATGTTCTCTTTCCGATCTTGACATGTATAATTATTGCAGTGCCCATCATCTTTGAGTAGCATGAAAAAGTTATTCCAAATGTCTCATGCAACATGAAAAAGTTAATTTTTAATTTGATGCTTCAAAGTCTGTCAGTTTAATTCTGTTTGTGACTGTCAGAAGTAAAAAAGCAAAAATTATTTAGATGATTACTCTGTGTAAATGCAGCCAATAATTTTTGGAGACCACTTGTTCAGTGTCATCTAAAAAATGGTACTCCTGTCATGACTGTCATAATTACTTGAGATTTATGTAAAATTTTTCTTCTCCAGGAATAAAGAACTCATTCTTATAAGGAAAAAAAAAAAATTGTCTGTAAACGTCTTCTTGAAAGTATTACAAAAGGAAACAATGTGCCATTTGAAGGCCAGCATAGAATAAAAGGAAATAACGTTGTTTTAAAAGTGTTCTATTACAAGGAAACAAAGACTTGGAGGTTTTAAATTGTCTTATGCGTGGATATTTCACTACTGAGATGATTCTGTTGTTGCAGAAGTCATTTATTAATTCCTTTAGTCTTGTCCTAAATTCCCCAGCGCTATTTGTATGCCAAAAAAGCAGGATCCACTAAGTATGATCAGCAAATGGAGCCTGTTCTCAAACCAGTGCTTTAAGGATGGTCCCTAACAAATATGTGGGTTTCTTTTGCTTGTTGGTTTGTGTAGTTTGTCCTTGTTCTGGAGCTTGAACTCCTAGGCTGGACCATGTCCCTGAACAAATGCCTTCCCTGGCCTACTTCCCCCAAAGCTAGTACTCTACTGCTTTAGCCAAAACTCCACTTCTGGCGTTTTTGGTGTTTAGTTACAGATAAGAATGTGACAGACTTTCCTGTCTGTGTTGGCTTTGAACTGAGAAAGTAAGAAAGCCATGTGACATCAACTGTATCAAGATTTCTGTTTTGAACCAAGGAATACTAGACGAAGTTTATTATAAAGCTAATATTTGAAAAATTTTAAAAGAAAAGAATATGTCTAACAAAGAATTCATAACTTAAATAACTCCACAAATGTAGGTGCACTGAATCATTTTGGAAGCATTTTTTCAACTGCTTGGGAATACAACTATTGACTTCATAGATCCTTTTCGGGAAACTTAGTCATATTTGCCTGTTGTCACTGGCTTTGTACACAGGTATGCTGTACATACTTCAAATGGCCTTACATAAAGAAAGTCTTGAAATTCTCAACAATATTTAAATAATATTTAAATAAGATGCTCCCTATATTTATTTTCACATTTGGGGATCATTATGTAAAACATTAATAAAGGATTTTTATATTTTTTTATTTTTCACACTAAAGCAAATACACTTTTCCTCTTTGCAAGCCTGATTTTGAAAGAGTCAGACACATACAATTATTTTATAGACAAAAGTTTACTGCTTTGGCTTAGGTGTTTTCCTGCCTTTGGGTGTTGCTCTCTATTATTTTGGCAACTATATAGAAAAACAAGAAAAATCCATTATGCTTTTGTTGAATTTCTCAAAGTCAAGCTGTCTTTAAACACAGTTTTCTATTCCCTTCTTCAATGCTAATTAAAGTTTAATTATTGCACTTTAAATAACAAAAAACATACTTTAAGGTATATTCTCATTGAAACCAATGAAAACAGGCGTTTCTGCCATTGCTTTTTAAATTGTTTCCAAGTATTTTCCTTGGCTATTTTCATTATTGCCTTTGTTCCAGTCTTCTAATCAGGAATACAGTGTTATACAAAAAGATCTTCCTAAGATATAGGATGTTAGGCAGAAAAAATAGATATATAATTAAAGATTTTCATCTCTTATGAGACTGAAAAGCTCAGAAGACATTTTGCTATTACTGGCATGGTTCTTAAGCTAAGTGAAATGCATGTACATGTGACAGTTATTCCAAAAAAATTATGGCTTATACTTTTCTGCTCCAATGAGATAAGTAACTTTACTGTCAATGAAATCTCTGACAAGGTTGGAGGGCATATTGATTTTAGGGTAGAAAGTTTAATGTTAGAAAGCCAAGGGAGATTCCTAAAACAGCACTGCCTATCACTTATCAGTTAATTATACTTATGGCACATAAGTATATAAATGCATAAATATGAATTGATTGAGAAATGTGTAACTTACACAATTGATTCAATGGTTACCAAAACCAGAAAACACTTCTCCTCATTTATATAAACTATTATATCTAGTGAGGATTCAAAAATTTTTAGAATTATATTTTAACATTTATGCCAAAATATTGGTTTATTTTTAACACTTTATTTTTAAATTTTGTCGGTCGTGGGGCTTGAAATCTGTGCCTGGATGTTGTCCCTCAGCTCTTGACCTCAAAGCTAGTGCTCTACCACTTGAGCCACTGCCAGTTTTCTGGTGGCTTATTGAAGATAATGTCAAGGAGCCGGCGCCAGTGGCTCACGGCTGTAATCCTAGCTACTCTGGAGGCTGAGATCTGAGGATTGCGGTTCAACACCAGCTGGGGCAGGAAATTCTGTAAGATTCTTGTCTCCAATAAAACCACCAGAAAACCGGAAGTGGTGCTGTGTCTCAAGTGGTAGAATGCTCACCTTGATCTGTCAAGCATAGGGACAGTGCCCAAGCCCAGATTTCAAGCCTGATGATAAACCAAAATTAAAAAAAAAAAACAAAAAGTCTCACGGACTTTACTGCCTAGGCTGGCTTTGAACCATGATTCTCAGCCATCAAACTCTTTAGTAACTAGGATTACAAGCATGAACCACTGGCACCTAGCTACATAATTATTTTTTACACATTTATGAAGTATGGAGTGGTAATCCCATTCATTTATAGGTTGCGTAATGATCAAGCTATATCATATCTATTAGTTTCTGTATGTAACATTTCTTTTTAGTTAGAGTGCTCGAAAAGTTATCTTTTGGCTGTGATGAAATAGCTATTCTTAACTATAATCACTTTGGTTCTTATGGTATGCAATTAATATATTTACTTTTAGTATTGGAAGTCTGCTAATTAAACTCATAGAAAACATGAATTGTATGGTGAGAGAAGTTCATGGTTCCAATACTTGATTTAGGAAAACAATTATGCCTTTTGTTTTCAATTATATTTCTGTGGGAATGTGAACTATTCATTGATTTAACTGTTAAAGTTAATAACTGTAATATTATATCAAGTTGATTCCAACTTGTATTTGAAGATTGCACATTTAACACAAATATGCTTCCACTTTCTTCTACCACATAACTAAAACAACAGTAAAGCAAAGCTTGGTGTTAGTGGCTCATGTGTAGAATCCTAGAAACTCAGGAAGTTAAAACCTGAAGATTTTGGTTCAATGTCAGTCTAAACAGACAAAAATGTGAAAACTTATCTCCAATTGTCCAGCAAGAAGAATAAGAACAGGATGTGGCTTAAAGGATAGAGTGTGTTCAGCCATGAGTAAAATGTACAAGGAAGACAATTAAACACTGAGTTCAAGCCCTAAAAATGGCATAGACACAGAAGACAACAATAAAAAGTACTATGAACATCAATTATGAAGACAAAATAGTAGAAAAGATCATGAGAAATATTGCATAAAGAGCTGGAAGACAGAAATCATTTGACAGAATGTTGATTCAGGAGAGGGAAAAATCAGTCTCATTGGTACAATCACATTGTACTCATTTGTGTTAAAACCTGGCTACTGGGTAACACGTGAATGAGTAGATTAGATTACCTGACATAACAGACATTGCTTGTGACTGACTATGCACCATCCCACTCTGAAAAAATCTAAAATTGTGCTTGCTAATTTAAATAAAACCTCATATAAGATACAGTTTGGTCCACACAGACTGGGGTCCTTATTTTGAGGCTTCAGACTTATGTGAGGCTTTTGTTAATAACCAGTCCTGTTGTACCCACTTTCCTTTGTGCACCTATACCTTACAAAGCTGACACCAAGCCAAGGCTTTGAACTAGACACCACGGCATTAATCTCTCCCTTTCTCCAGCTACAACTCTTTTCACATGCTATCTCTGTCTTAGTATTAGTTGTTTTCTTACTAATCCCTACCAGAAAACTCTTATATTCATCTAAACTCACTATAAGTATCCTAGTTCACAAAGGGATTAAAGGTTTACCATTGGCTGAGGCTCTCATGTGTAGGTTTGCTCCCTAATAAATCTGTGCTACAATATCTCTCTTTTCTTCGTGTCTTTTGAGTCTGACAAATGATTGATTCGGTTTGATGTAATCCCATTTATCCAACCTTACTTTGGAAGTTTTGACCTGTCCCAAGGAGCCCTCGTGTTTCCTCTAACTCTTCCTGTAAAATTCTAAGGTATCTGGAGTTACATTAGGGTCTTCAATCCATTTGGAATCGATTATGGTGCAGGAGGATATATAAGGATCTAACTTCAGGTTTCTGTGTGCACACAATTCCATCAGCACAAGTTTTTGAAGAATTTGTCTTTCTTCCATCCTGTGTTTCTGGCTCCCTTATCAAAGATTATTTGCCTATAGGAGTGGATTCATTTCTGGGTCTTCAATTCGGTTCTATTGATGGAAATCTGTGCTTCTATTGGAAAGAACGGCATTACCACATTCTTGAGGAAATTGACTACTCTGTAAACTGAAAAGCAAAATTCTATGTTTACAAGATAAAATTGAGGAAAATTTTGAACACATAAACTATAATATAGAGAGGAAAATGTGGGAGAGAAAAGATAAGATGAAAAGTAGAGTAGCTGTCAATTGAAGAACTCATAAACAATTATCAAAACTATACAAGAGAGCTGGGGTAAAGCTCAGTTGTAGGACTAGACTAATAAATACAAAGCCATAGGTTCAATCTCCAAGAAGACCTAATAATAAGTTAATAAATAGTAATAATCAAATAATTACTTGAAATAAATGCTTTCATATGAGAGAGGTCTGAATCCTAAAACAGTAAACAAAATACCCTAAATTCTTGTATCCAATGACATGAAACTACAAGAATGAAGAGGAAATAGTTTTCCTTTTCTCTCCTTTCTTTTCCTTTCCTGTTTTCTTCTTTTTTTCTTTCCTTTGGCACTACTGGTGCTTGAAGTTGCTAAGGCTCTGACCACTTTAGATTATTTTTCAGATGAGGTATTCCTTTTTGGCCAAGCCTCCCTTGAGCAATAATCTCTTACCTATGGCTTCCACAAACGAGAGATAACAGGGAAATTACCCTATATCTTGCTTTCTTTTATGTACTTTCTCACGACGTTTTTTGGTCTCTGCCTTCTAATTAGCATGGCGTAATTCAATTAAAACATGGACCCATACTATTTTTCATTGTAAACATTCAATATTGACTTCTGTTTTCTAGATATCATTAAATTCAATTGAGATTAGTATGGATATTTATGATATTATAAGAAGAACATAGAGAAATCCCTTGAATAGGTTTTTTCAGTTTCTTTAAATATTTATAGTATGAGATTAAAAGTAGGACATTAATATTTCACAAGTATTATGCAGACTTCATTTGTTTAATGATTTTGTGCATGCATTAAGTTCAATATAATTTTATCAACTCTATATGAATAGTTACAGACACGTTTCTTTACCAAAAATAAGTCTGTCTCATGCTTCCCTTTTATAATTAAACCCACTACTACTCTTGGTCCCATCCCAAACCTGTTTCATCCTGGAAACCAAAACATTTTTTTTCTCCGACTTCTAGATTATGCAATAAATAAGCTTTTAGGATTGCCCTCAAATCTATGGTAGATTATTCCCTGTTGTTTTATGCCTTAATATTGTATTGTATTCACTCGATTAGCCTTTTGGTTCTGTTATTAGAGAAAGTAGCACAATTAGTTTCCCATTCACCTGAAGAAACCTTGAATTGATTTCCATTTCTTTAACTAGAGGAAATATTGCTGCTATAATCCTCTGTGTTTTGGCCTTTGGGTGAATGTTTAAAATTTATTTTTATGAGTCAAAGGCTGACGAGCTCAATTCCTGTGCTATACTCTAGGTGGTTGCATATTTCATATTCTAGGAACCTGTCAAAATATTTTCAGAAGTAGCTTTCCCATTTGAGATTCCTGCCAGCATCCAGTTTCTCTGTTTCTTGATAGCATTTAGTATGGGCAATATTGTATTATGTGCATTAATTCTCATACACGTTTTATGATGCCATTTTTGTTTTAATGTGCATTTATTTGATGACTAATGATGCCTTTCTTGGGCTTATTTTTCACAAGATGTATTTTGCTAGTTTCTAATTGATGTTCTTTTTAACTTTAGTTTTTGAGAGTTCTATGTAGAGTATAATTTGAGGGATTCTTCAGGTATAGGATTTGCAAATATTTTATTCTTATGGGTACACTTCATCAACATTATCTTCATCATCATTATCATAATCATTATTATCATCTGTTGGGTCTTCATCCATCCCACGAAAGACGGCCAGGGTCTGAGGAAATGTATGTGCGGCAGCTCACCCTTTACCCAGCCTCCCTCAGCCTGGGAAACAATCAGACCCAGCAGGGAGTCAAGTCAAGCAGGAAGAAACTCATTTATTAACACAGAGCAGCCTTTTTAAAGCAAAAAAGAGCAGGTGGCATGGCAAGGGAGGAAGAGGAACCAATCACTGTCAAAGTCAAACCCTATCATGAACCTAAGCTTCCACAGGCTGGATATGCTCTGAACGAAAGCAAATTGTGCTCTGCCCACTCAACTCCCTCTCAGCACCATATTTGCCACTCATGTGCCCTACAATCATCATCATCATCATCATCATCATCATCATCATCATCATCATCATCATCATATCATCATCATCATCATATCATCATCATCGTCATCATCATCACAATTAGTAGTATTATTATTAGTTTTGTATGTTTATGTATGGTCCTGGGACATGAACACAGGGTACCTGAGATTAGTTTCAATTTGTTAACAATTTACCATTTCAGTCATGCCTCACTTGTGGCTTTTTTGCTGATTAAACAGAGATAAGATTTTCAGGGACTTTATTTTGTGGGTTGCCATCAAACAGCAATACTCACATCACAGCCTACCAAGTAGTTAGGTTCAAATACATGAGTCCCCTGTTCCCAACTTCTATTCACTACTTGCATATGAGCTTTCACAGACTAAATTATTTTATACATTTTTGAGTTCTACTATATCGAGTTTTCCTTTCCTACAATTTTAATGCCAAATTTATGTATGTTTCATCTCCAAAATTGTCAAGGCATCTTGCTTTGTTATACATTTGCATCACTCTTTTTGTTTTATATGCCACCTTCAAATCCTGCTTGAAGTTAATATTTGAATAAATTGTTATTTTAAGTCAATGTTCACTTTTTAATTCTCCCCAATATTGTCTAACATATCACCACTTATTAAAGAGAATGTCACTCCATAATTTTTTGGTTTTACACTCTTATTAAATATTCCTTGATAATAATTAAGTGGCTCTAATCTGGTGTCCTACAGACACATTGAGCTGTATAAACTTTCCTCTACAAATATAACAATTTTACACTAAAATAGCTTTAATATTAGACAGAGAAATATATTCCAGTTTATTTTCCTTTGTCAATGAGTCAAAGAGTGATGGTCAGGTGTTTTTAGAAATTTTCATAAACTTATAAATAAAACTGTGAAGCTGGGCACTGTTAGCTCATGCTTATTATACTAGCTGGATAGGAGGCTGAGATCTGAGGATTGCGGTTCAAGGCAGCTGGAACATGAATGTCTGTGAGACTCTTATCCTCAATTAACCACCAGAAAACAAGAAGTGGCACAGTTGCTCAAAGGGTAAAGCACTCACTTTGAGCTGAAGAGCTGAAGAACAGTGCCCAGGACTAGATTTCAAGCCCCATGTATGACCCCAAAAAAGGGGTGTGGGAACAATTAATATCTATGCTCAATTGTATCCTCCAATCCATAAAAAGTATATGTCTCCATTTACTTAGACTTTTGCTTTTATATTCAGCATTGCATAATTTTCATTGAGGGAAAGTCAACAACACTTTAATATATTTTGACGATATGTGGAGATGGAACAAAAAAATTCACAGAAAACAGATGAAAAATAAGGGGCAATGGGAATGGAGAAAGACAGAAATGGGTTAATCAAGCCCTTGATCAATATGTGAGTGTGTAAAATATTTCAATAAGGTTTCTTTGTACAATTAATATACACCAATTAATAAATATCTTCCAAAGGCATTGATATTCAAGTATGTCATAAAGGATAAATACAGATTTTTGTGGTGAAATGAAAGATAGAAAATACATACTTATATTAATACTTATAGTAATTATAAACTAAGAAATTTGGTCAACATTTTGAGGGCTCATGGCTCAATA
>NW_024872491.1:0-25888 GCF_019054845.1 Dipodomys spectabilis | reverse complement strand
GATTCCTCAGCAGCACGTAAGCAAAAAGAAAAAAGTCAGAAGTGGCGCTGTGGCTCAAGTGGTAGAATGCTAGCCTTGAGCTGAAGAGCTGAGGGACAGCGCACAGGCCCAGAGTTCAGATCCCAAACTGGAACCCCCCCAAAAAATGCTTTTGCTCTTTTTAGACATGCTGACTATACAATGAGAAAGATGATCTCTCTCTCTGTCTCTCTCATACACACCTAAACACACAGACTCAGAGCAGTGCCTCTCCTGAATTTGTTGGTTTCTCATCTAGGCAATGTACCAACTCAAGCACTGGAGTTCTCTTGTCAGAACCAGGGGCAACCACCTAAGGGGAACAATGCTCTAATAATGCAGAACCACCTTGCCTCCCCGTTTCTCCAGGGCCAGACCCTTCCCCTTGGGAACAACCAGCCTTGACTCCCCATTCACCAAAACCCTAGGCTAGGATTCTGGGTGACGGAGTCTGGAGACACGTGGCTCCTCAGAGCCTGGACAGAAAACAAAGTAGGGGGTCATGGTGCCTCCAGAGAGGTGTCTGGCCTCTGGGGTGGGGGCGTTGTTGGGGACTTTGATGGGGTCCTAAAGGCTATACACATGGATGGACCACCTACTTCCAGCCTACATACTTCTGGGCGACTTGGCAGATTCTTGGGGAGGACAAGGAGACCAGATGGACTGGGAGCACTAGCAGAATCTGGCAGAACTGGGAAATGTGATCACCCAGTCAGAACTATTGAATGCTGGGGTTGGGGGTACAGGCCGGTTGTATGTGTGTCAGAGGGGGTGTGTTTTCCTCCCAAATACCCACCTTCTATCTGACCCCAGTGCCCTCACCTCTCTAGTGGGCTCTTCTGGGAATGTCTTTAGGTGAAAGAGTGACTGAGCATAGAAGACAAGGGCTCACACAGCAAGAGGGGGCCTATCTTCTGTATCCTACACCTCCCTCCCCAGCTGAAAGGAAAAGACCTAAGAAGGCAGATGTGGGGTGCTGCTCCCCACCTCTGACTAAAGCCACCAGGTTCCCACCAGGGAGAGAAAGGATGCAGATGCAAGGCTGTGTGGCTCCCACTGCTCCAGGCCAGGGGCTCTGTGGTGCCCCCTCCTTCCCATCCCTGGAGCTCCCCTTTTCCTGGGACACTGGCCACTAGGGATGAGAGTGGGGTACCTGGGTGGACACCCACCTCCAAACCCCACCAATGGGGTGCATTTGTGGCGGAGCCAGGACAGACTGTGGGGCATGGGGGAGGCGCAGGCAGGACTGGACTGGGAGGGGAGAGGCAATTGCCTGGGTCCGTGAGAGTGGGGAGGAAGGGTAGAGTGGGGGATGGGGTTTACAGGGGGGTGTCATGGAGTGCGGGAGTGCAGGTCGGCCACTCACGTGAGCTGCTGCGAGAAGCTGTAGGCTGGGACTCCGGGTGCGGGCCGGGAGTCTGAGGGCCGAGGGCCAGAATCAAGTCAGGGCCACAAGCAAGCCAGGGGCGCACCAGCTCCGGGGGTCCGAGCCAGCAGCGCCATGTTTGAAAAGCAGCGCGGGCTCATGGTGGGGCTGCACGCAGCCTCTGCTCCTCCTCAACAGCGGCCTCCAAACCTGTGGCCGCCGCTGCCTCAGCAGCCACTGCCTCTGCCCTGCTCCCCGCTCCGGGACCTCAGATTCAGGGCCACCATGGATGGGCGCCTCCGAGTGGCTGCATGTGGCAATGTGCCTGCCGTGCTGGCTCCCCATGGTCTGCACTCCCAGCCAGGACCCACGCTATGATTGGAGCAGCCGCCAGCCACTGAAGCCATTTCCACTGGTGCTTGTGCTCATGCTGGCTCTTCTCCCAGCTCTCTCTAGGCCCCACACTCCTCTCCTGGGCCACCCCACCCCTTTTGAGCACACACCCCTGCCCCCTTGGGCTCCTGGCCATTGCTGCCAATAAAGTGCACTCCTGGCCCCGCCCCCTGCTCCTCTGGGCCCCACCCCCCATCCCTGGCCACAATTGCAGCACTGACTGGGCCCTGAGGCTCTTAGACCATGGCAATTGCAGCCTTACCTCAGCTCAGCACTACCCCCCAACCCCAGTACCAGCTCAGTGGATCCAATCTCCCCTCAGCCCCACCTCTCCATCTCCCTCCACTCCACACACCAAGCAGGTGCATGGTGACACTCGTTTGTGTATTTGTGTTTGTGTTTGTGTGTGTGTGTGTGTGTTGGGGATAACAACCTCTCAAGGACTCAGAACATAGCACCTTTTGGGATGACTCAGCACACAGCACACTTCCAAAATCAGCACAAAGCACCCTGTGTAAATGACTCAGCACACAGCTCCCTTTGAAGGAGGGAGTCTATAGCCCACAGTGTAAAGGACTCAGTGCATGGCCGCTTTGAAACACTCAGCACATAGCACTCTTTTCCAGGGACTCATCACACCCTGTGTTGAAGCACACTGTGTAAAACACCCAGTGCACAGCTTCCTTTGATAAACTCAGCACACAGAACAATTTTGAAGGACTGAGCACATACCACACTGTGGAAGCACTCAGCACACAGCACCATTTGAAGGACAGTACAGAGCACCCTATGTAAAGGACTTGGCACACAGCACTCAAAATACACCTCATCCCTCTCTTCTCAAGGGCTCACACATAGCAGGACCCTTTGGGATGCATTAGCACACCACAACTTTTGAAGGACTCAGCATACAATACTTTGTGTAATGGACTCAGCACAAAGCCCCCTTTAAAAAACCCAGGATGGCCCACTCTTCTCAGGGACTCAGCACATAGCACCCTTTGGGATGACTCAGCAAACAACACCTTTTTGAGGACTCAGCACATAACTGCCATGAGGGAAGGACCCAGGAAATAGCGCCCCGTGAAGGACTCAGCACATAGCTGTATGTCACAAGTTCAGCTGTCATTAGAATTAGGGTGCTTTCTTCAGTATCACCATTCTTCAGAAACACTTCACAAATCCTACTAGTTCACATTTAGACAACCCGTGTTTTATGGGGGAAGGTCAGCTGGGGGTCTTGAACTCAAAGCTTGGGGGCCCTGTTCCTGGGCTCTTTGGTTCAATGCTAGAGCTCTACCACTTGGAGGCACAGCTCCAATTTTGTTTTTTGGGGTTGTTCTTTGACAGGTCTTATGGTGATAAGTAAGGCTAAGTTGGGGTATCTGTGGGCAAAGGCTCTTAGCTCAGCCTGGAGCTGACCTCTCCCTTCTCTGTGTCTCTGGAAAGCTGGGCCTCCTGGAGCTCTCATGGCCAAGGGTGGAACAGACCTGCTCTAGCTTCAGGAATCAGGGTGAGCAAAAGTCAGCTTGGCCCTAATAACTTGCCCAAATTGAAATCTAGAGCATAATGGCATGGGACCGCATGTTCCGCGTGTGGCCACCAGGGGGCAGGAGTGGCCCACCATAGGGATTGTACCTGAGAGTTGTGTTTACTCTTGCTTCCCTGGGGCCCCCATCATGATTCAAAGCCACCCTGGACAGAAAAGTCCTTGAGACTCTTACCTACAATTAACCATCGAAAAGCAAGTGGGGCTGTGGCTCAAATGGCACAGCACTAGTTTTGAGCAAGAAAAATCAGGGATAGAGCCTAGGCCCTGAGTTCACACACACACACACACACACACACACACACACACACACACACACACACACAAACACACACCCCACATGCATGCAAAATCAGAGATTTCTACACTGAAGTCTTTGGGTATTCTCTACTTTTTCCACAATAAGCCTGGTGGCTGCTGGCCTAGGTGTTTGGTGCATACAAAATCACCTGGCATCTTCAATTTTGGGGGAACAGATAGGCTAGAAGGTCAACCTTCATCCATCCCAGCTCCTTGATTGGGTCATGGTCTATCCAGGCCCTTTAGGGCTCCTTTACAGACTTGCCAAGATTCCTTCAAAAGGCATCACATACTGGGCACTGGTGGCTCATGCCTGTCATCCTAGCTACTCAGGAATCTGAGATCTGGAGGATCACGGTGCCAAGCCAGTCTGGGCAGGACAGTGTATGAGACTCTTATCGATGAACCATCAGGAAACAAAACTGGCATTGTGGCTCAAGTGGTAGAGTGCCAGCCTAGAGAAAAAGAGCTCAGGGACAGCGCTCACGGCCAACAACAACATGGAGAGGCATTGCATGCTGTCTTTGGGATTGGCATGGGTCAAATATAATTGGAATTAATTATAATTGAAATTAATCAAGTCCTCTAAGACAAAGCAGTACCTCCTTTAGTCCTGTGCTCCTCCATAACGTCTCACCCCCTGGCCTTGTCCGTGCTTTGGGTCAGCATGGGTCTGGCTGGACGGGAGGGCTCCAAGGAAGATCCCAGAGCAATCACCCCACTTCCTTCTGCCCTGCTCACCCTGCTGCTTCTGCTCTTTGCCATAGACCTTCTTCCTGGAATCCATCCATGAGGTCATCACCACCAACATAGTGGTGAATGGTGGGTCTGGCCTAACTAGGGGCAGTCAGAGGTGGAAGTAGGTCTGGGACTAGGAGCTTCCACTTTGGGTGTGGGCTGAGGCCTGGGCTGGCTTTTATTTCATCCTGAGCCTTGCAGTGGTGGGGAGACAGTGTTGACTTTACATTGAGTCAGGTAAGATCACAATCTGGAGGACCACTTGTGTGGGGAAGGATGTGCCACTCATGGGGCCACAGTTTTTGGTACTCTCTTGGGACTTCCCTCTCCCTCTCTCATCCCTCAATGGTAGAAGACAAACTTCAACTCAGGGTGTGGGAAGAGGGGGCGGGGGAATATTTTGGGATGAACCAGACTTGTCCTTCATATTCATCCTAGCCCCTACTTCCTATTTATCTGAGGAATGTCCATATGGGTTTGGGAGGGGAGAGAATCATCCTACCTGAGAATGTGGCTCAGTGGTAGAGTGTTCGCCTAGCATGCCTGAAGCCCTTGGTTCCATTCCACACAGAAAAAGCTGGAAGGGGAGGTGGGGCCAACCTTGATCAAAAAGAGCTCAGGGACAGTGGCCAGGCCCTGAGTTCAAGCCCTAGGGCTTGAAGAACAAATGTTTGTTTTTAGGCTGTTATTTTGCTTTGAAAACAATTTATTCTTTGTGATAAGCAAAACATAGGCCTCTTTCCTGGTCACCAGTGGGCCATTTGATGTCCCTTGAGTTTGGGCCAACTCCTTTCAGCCTCTGCCCTACCCTACCCTCAATTTAACCTTCCCTTTGCCCGGCAGATGGAGGCCTGAGAGAAAGCCACTTGGTCACCTACTTCTGGTGGCTGCCAAGGCTTTTGAGAGTCAGTATGTCACATAGAGAGTCATCATCCGCATCAATCTACAGGAGAAAGTGAGGGAGCACTCCTGCTCTGAGCCTGGGAGCTGTGGGCAGATCTGGATGTGGGGCATCTGGGGCAGGACATACTCCTTGAGGGAGTCCACTATGGGGTCGGGAATCTGACCTGTCCTCTGGCAGTTTCCATGCTGTCTTCAAGTTGCTTCTGAAGCAGTGTTGGGGAGGAGGGTGGGAGGCTCAGCTTGTGCTGGCATCTGGAGACTGCTATCTGTGCCTTCCCTGGCGAGGAGTGACAGCAGCTCCCCAAACACTCTCCTCTTCTCGATCTTCTCCTGGGACAGCCAGTGCATGCACTGGGCTTTCTCCCAACACAGCTCATTCAGGACCAACATCTGCTCTTTACACACCATGAGGGACTCTTTGATAGTTTGGATGTGTGCTGACAGCTGGTTGCAGCAATGGTGGAGCTCACCTGCTGGACTCTGGAAGTCCACCTCATCAGGCAGGTCATGGATGAAGCAGATTTTCTTCTCAGATGCCCGTGTCCCTCTTTCCATCCCCAAGCATGCTGTGGTGGCAGCTCATGGGGTTGAGCGCCTGTGGCTCCCGCTCAGTCTGACACTGATCTGCTGGGTTGTCCAGGGGGTGTCTGCAGCTGGCCCGCCATTCTTGTGTCAGGAGTTTCCCCCTGTGGATCTCATCCTCCAAGAGCGCTCTCAGATCCATTTCACTCTTTGTCTGGGGGACATCTCCATCCTGTGTGATGGTCACATTGGGGGGGGATTCACCTCCTTACCTTTTGCTTCTCCAGGGCTCATGCTTTCCCCTTCCCCAGGGAAAGCTAGGAAGATCAGCTGGGCCTGCAGGCACTCCTCCAGTGATCTGGTGGCTTCCAGTCACTTGAGAGTGTTCTGCTGCTTCCGGGACACCACTTGGTCCCTCCAGTTTGTTGAGCCCTTCACTTGCTTCAGCTGCTCCAGCAGCTGGTTCTGCCTCTCTAAGTGCTGCTGCAGGGCCTCCTTCTCTGCTCACCCTGTGGAGAGCGTCACACGGCAGGGCCAGCTTTTCCTCCGGTTGTCCATCCCACACACATGCACATCGTGGAGTGTCAGGGATCTAATGCCGATCGTAGGCTTTCCCCTCCAGTCTCTGCAGTTGCTCCTGCTGCTCCACATTCTGAAGACGGAAACTGGTTTTCCTGGACCTGGATGTGAAGTTGTTCCTTCAGGTTTTTCAACTCCATCTTCAGTACCTAACGCCCTCCAGCACTTGTTGGAACTTGCATATTCTCTTCTTCATGTTGCTCCTCTGTATCTACAGCACTTCCAGCTTCTCCTGCAACTCTGTGTTCACTTGCTCCAGGTCATCAAAGTTTCTGGTATTTTCCTCGAGCTGAAGGGTCACATCATTCAGCTGTTCGAAGAACATTTTGGTCTCCTCCTTTGCAACAGTGACAACAGAAGTTGCTATCTCCAGCTCTGCCACACACCACTCGGTAACTTGCAGGCAGCTGGTGAGAGCATTGTGCTCCCTTTCTCTGTCATCAGTGGCCTGCTGCAATTGGGCCAGTGCACATTGTAAATCGCTTTCTGCTGAAACCAACCGCTGTATGAGTGCCTTGTGGATCTCTACCTCCATTTTTGGTGCTGCATGTATCTGGGCTATCTTCTCCCTCTTTTACTCCCATTGACCCTGCGGATCTGTCTTTCCCTGCTTTAGTGGTTGGATCTTTGCAAAGAGTGCCTGGTTTCTTCTTTTCTGTGGTCCAGGGTGGGCACCACATGCAGGTAGCACCTCTGTGGATCCTTGGTGGTATTGGGACCCTTGACACTCTGGACCCTGCTGGCTGTGACTGTGTCCAAAGGCTGGGGAGGCCCATGGTTGACATCACTTTTGGCCGGACTCTCCATTCAATCCGGCTCCCCAGTGGTGTTTGTCTTGGGGATCCCTCCCTTTTTCATGTTCTTTGTTTTCTTGAATGTTTCAGGTCTGTCCGGAGGATACTGCTGGTGTTCTTGGGGCACTTTCTTGCCCATATTTCTCTCATTGATTCTTATTGTTTCAGACATCTGAGCAATGGGACGGGAAAGTTGGGCTGGCCACATTCCCAGGCTCTAGGAAATCCTCTATTCTCCCACTCACCAACTAGGACATCATTTCCTACTCTACCTCAAAGTCACCTGGAGTCTCTTGCTCACCACTTAGCCACCTCTACCTTCCTCAACTGCTGGTAGTGTTGTCAACCAACAGAGGGAATCCAGGTGTAACAGGGAAGCATGGAATGTGGGCGTGGCCACTATTCTTGTATCCCGTTGGTCAAAAAGAACCATGAAAGAATGGGGGTGTGCCTGGAATCCTGTGATGCAAACAGAATGGACAGAGTCAAGATGACAGCAGCCCCTTTACCAGGAAACTGTCCAATCCATTTGGGGTCAAGAGGGAGACCTGCTTCAGCCAGATGGCTGCACAGATTGTTGTGTATGTCTGTTTGTTGCCAGTGCTGGGCCTTGAACTCAGGATCTGGGCATAGTCCATGAGCTGTTCTTGCTCAAGATTAGCCCTCTACCACTGGAGCCACACAGCTCTACATTTGCTTTGTTGTTATTGAGGTTGGACAGGGGTCTTAAGGATTTTCCTTTTTTTTGGTCGGTCGTGGGGCTTGACCTCTGGGCCTGGGCGCTCTCCCTCAGCTCTTCAGCTCAAGGAGATTGCTCTACCACTTGAGCTACAGCGCCACTTTCTGTTTTCTGGTGGTTTATTGGAGATACGAGTCTCACGGTCTCTCCTGCTCTGGTTGGCTTTGAACCGCGATCCTCAGATCTCAGCCTCCTGAGTAGCTAGGACTACAGGCGTGAGCCACCAGTGGCTGGCTTATTTTCCTTTTTTTATTGTGAAAATATTGTACAGAGGGGTTACAATTACATGGGCAAGATAATGAGTACATTTCTTATCAAGCATTGTAGCCTCCTCCTTTCTTTCCCCTTCCCATCCCTTCCCATCCTCCCCTCCGCCCCCACCCAATTCTCCCCACTCCCCCCGCCACCCTGCACCAAAGTTGTAAACTTTGTTTTCGACAAAATGACTTGTACATCTCATTGTTGCAATGGGTCCAGAAGTATCCTTATTTAAATGAATTGTTTTTCCCCTTCTCCTCCACAAATTATTCCAACATCAAATACAGTAAAAGCAGGGGTTATACTGTGGGGGAGGGTCATTCAAAGCAACAAAGAAATAATCTTATAAATGTATTAGAAACAATCACAAGAAAGAAAAAAACATTTGAGCACATATCTTAGGGTTCATTTCCCTAAATTCACCTTAACTGACCTTTTCTGCTTGACTCAGACATATACAAGATATTGCAAATAACGGAAACCATGGGACCTAGGTTTCTTTGGGCCTGGCTTACTTCACTTAATATGATTTTTTCCAAGTCTTTCCATTTGCTAATAAATGGGGCAATGTCATTCATTCTGATGGAGGCATAGAATTCCATTGTGTATATATACCACATTTTCTTGAACCATTCATCTCCTGAGGGGCATCTGGGTTGGTTCCATATCTTAGCTATAGTAAATAGTGCTGCGATAAACATAGTTATGCTGGTAGCTTTAGTGTGGTCTTGTTTGTAAACATTTGGGTAAATGCCCAAAAATGGGATTGCTGAGTTATAGGGGGCACTATGTGGAGTCTTTTGAGGAACCTCCATACTACTTTCCAAAGTGGTTGAACAAGTTTACACTCCCACCAACAATGCAGTAAGGTTCCCTTCTGTCCACATCCCCTCCAGCATCTGTTGTTATTAGAGTTCTTGATTATAGCCATTCTAACTGGGTGAGGTGGTATCTCAATGTTGTTTTGATTTGCATTTCTTCTATGGCTAGGGAGGTTGAGCATTTCTTCATGTGTCTATTGGCCATCCTTCTTTACTCTTCAGAGAAGATTCTCTTTAAGTCTTTTGCCCACTTATTTATTGGGCAATTGTTTCTTTGAGGATTTGTTGTTGGGGAATTTAACTTTTTGAGTTCTAAGTATATTTTAGATATGAGATTTTTTTATTGACTGTGATGACACACATTCCATTTATGATATTGATAACAACCCATCACATAGTATCTAGATTTGTAGATGTGTTCTGCATCATGTGTGACACCCAGGACTCCCAGAGAAAGGGAAAACAGATATCACACTCAGCTTCTTACTCCATAATCCAATTGTTGGCAGTGGTGGGATCTGAACTCAGGGCCTGGTAGACCCAATTCAGACCCTGAATGGGTATGTCAACATGGCAACCTCTAGCCAATGAAGCTGCCAGGGAATATCCAGACCCTGAGATTGAGCTGCAGGGGTGTACACAATAGCCATACATGGATAGACAGGTGGTAGAACACCAATAAATATATATTTGTACAGAGTGCCAGAGACATCTACCTAGGATTCAATGACATCAACTACGTTCCTACTAACTCTTAGGTCTTTATTATGCCACCATTGAAGGAATAGTATTCTTTTCATGCTTAATAAACCATTCATTAAGATGAATCATCGTCCTAGGATCATTGCATTTAATTTTGGACTAGACCAATACACGCAGAAACTTCTCATTCAATCATGAGTTTGCTAACATTTCATTGTTATTCCCATGCATAGGAACAAGTATCTTGTGATCTCCCCCCATTGGTAGGTGTCAGGACCAGGATTCAAGCTCAGGGCCTATGTTGCTGCATGGGCCTATGGCTTCCCTGATAGCCCATTAGCCTTCACCAATGCAAGCTGAAGTACCCTTTGCAGCCATGTAATTCAGACCCAGGGTGGTTACCGTGCAAAAGAAAATATAAAAAAATCCATCCTGCGACATTTTTTTCTGTCATTTTTCTGTCATTTTTTTCTGTCATTTTTCTGACATTTTTTCCTGCAAAGTTTCAGAACGTATGATCCCAGGATCGGCTACGGGCCCATGGGAGCTCGCCAGTCTGAGGTGATCGAAGCTGAGGCAAAGTTGTCATGAACTGAGTTCAAATCCCATGCTTGGCAATAATAATAATAATAATAATAACATACCCTGGCTCAGAATTCTCACCATTTTTCTGCCACCTCTGAGATTGCAACTCAGGCCTGGGTAACTTTGTTGCACTGTGGGGGAAGGTGAAGCTCACCATCCTTGAAACTACAAGGTCAGGCCTAGTCCCAGGGCCTGAACTGAAGCCCCAGCACTGGCAAAAATCATATGCTCACCTATGTTACACATAGGATCTCTTTTTACATAGAGATGTGGAATGCATCGTGCAGTCAGTGTAGTTATTCTTTTTATTGTGTGTCTTAGTCATGGATGCATTTTGTATTTTATTACATATGATGACCGCTATAACTGTGCTGACATGGATGGCAACTGATTCCCATGAATATAGAGTTGCCTATATAGCACACTGCATCCTAGCTGGCAACTGATTCCCATGAATATAGAGTTGCCTATATAGCATACTGCATCCTAGCTGAGACCCAGGACTTTCACAGGACAGAGAAACAGTTGCAACCATTGGCTTCTCACATCAGAAGTCATCTTTTGGCAGTGCTTACACCGGGACTGGCAGGCCCAATAGGCGAATGAGTCCAGGTAAGCACACCAGCATGTGAACCACTAAGGAGCTAGGTCGCTCCCAGTACCTGAGATTGAGCCCCGTAAGGGGAGGGATAGGGGGGAGCACAATAGTCATCCATTCAAAATCTGAAGGTAGTATGTAAATAAGTACATATTTGTATAGAGTAGGAGAGATGGCGACCAGTGATGGAATCCAATCTACCTTGTGACTAACGATTCTTGGATCATCCTCAATGCCTCCATTTCATGACTGTGATGATTATGGCCATGTTTCATCAACTCTTCATTAAAAAATAATTGACACCCCATGAGTCTTGCCTGTCATTTCCTACTCCCATCAAGCAGGAACTACTCATTCAAAGATGAGATCCATCGAATTCCATGACTCTTCCTAGGTCTGCAAATGAGTATCTCAGGATCTCCTGCCATTCCCTCAATGTATGGGGGCTGACTGGGAATCGAACTCGGGGCCTACGTTGCTGGGTCGGCCTCTGGTTCTTCTGATAGCAGGCCATCAACCACACCAGGTCATCTTCACTCTGCAGGCCACAGTGTTTGGACCCAGCATGGTCAGCATGCAAAGGAAAATAAATGTAAAAGTGCCAGGTGGAACTTCCCACTGCTTTTATTCCCCCTTGTGGCTTTTTTTTCCAGCAAACCCTGGGATCCTAGGGTCCGAGGCCTGTGGTTCCATAGGCTGCAGCCTAGGATGATCAGAGCTGAGGCAGAGTTGCCATGGCTTGAGTTCCAGTCCTGGGTCTGGCAAAAAAAAAAAATTAAAAAATTATGAATGAAGCACTCTAGCTAAGAACTCACACTGTTATACCGCAAGAGCTGGGATTTCAACTCAGGTCTGGGGAACCCCATTGCACTGTGGGAGAAGGGGAAGCTCACCATCCTTGAAGACTAGAATGTCAGGCCTGGTCCAGGGCTTGATTTGAAGCCCAAGCACTGGACAAAATAACAAGCCCACCTCATTAACACATAGGATCTCTATTTACATACAGGTGTAGTATGCATCTTGCATTCGATGTAGTTATCTTTTTTTATTTTGAGTGTTATTCATGGATGTATTGTGCATTTTATTGAGTATGGTGACAGGTGTATCTGTGCTGACATGGATGACAATTATTCCCATGCCTATAGAATTGCCTATATAGCATTCTCCATCCTCGCTGCGGCACAGGACTTTCACAGGACAGGAAAACAGGGAGATCGATAGGCTTCTCACATCAGGGTGAAGCTTTTGGCAGTGCTGGGATTTGAACTCAGGGCCTAGCAGGCCCAATTGGTGAATGGGTCAATTTGAGCACACCAGCCTGTGAGCCACTACGGAGCTAGGATGTACCCAGGTCCTGAGACTGAGCACTGGAAGAGGGGATCAATATAGTCATGAATTCATAATTTAAATACAGGATCTATATTATCATACATGGATGGGTGACATCTTGCATTCAGTGTACTCCTTCTCTTTATTTTGTGTCTTATTCATGGATGCAATATGTATTTTATTGATTATGACGACAGATACAACTGTGCTGACATGGATGGCAACCCTTTCCCTTGGGTATAGGGTTGCCTATGTAGTAATCTCCGTCCTCCCTGACACCCAGGTCTTTCTCAGGACAGGAAAACAGATGGATCGATGGGCTTCTCACATCAGGATAGTCTTTTGACAGTGCTGGGATTCAAACTCAGGGCCTAGCAGGCCCAATTGGTGAATGGGTAAAAGTGAGCACACCAGCCTGTGAGCCACTAAGGAGGTAGGCCAGTCCCACGACCTGAGATACAACCCTGGGAGGAGGGGATTTGGGGGGAGGGAAATATTCATGCATTTATAAGTGCAAGTTAGTATGCAAAAAAGTACATATTTTTATAGTGTAGAAGAGATGACGACCTGTGATGAAATCTACCTTGTGACTACCAATTCTTGGATCTACCCTGATGCCTCCATTTCATGACTGTGATGATTATGGTCATGCTTCATCAATTCTTCATTAAAAATAATCAATACCCATGAGTCTTGCCTATCATTTCCTACTCACATCAAGCAGGACCTACTCATTAAAGGATGAGATTGATTGCATTCCACGACTCTTCCTAGGTCCGGAAACGAATGTCTCAGGATTTCCGACCATTCCCTCATTGTAACAGGGCTGACTGGGATTCGTCCTCGGGGCCTCCATTGTCTGGTTAGCCTTTGGCTCCCCCGAAAACCAGCAGGCCTTCAGCCATGCCAGGTCACTTTCATTCTGCAGGCCGCCATGTTCAGACCCAGAATGGTCACCATGTAAAGGAAAAGAAACATAAAAGCGCCAGGTGGAACTTCCAGCTGCTTTATTTCCCCTCACGGATTCTTTTTTTCCAGCAAGCCCCAGGGTCCTAGGGTCCGAGGACTGGCTGTGGGTCCAGAGGCTGCAGCCTAGGATGGTCAGAGCTGAAGCAGAGTTGCTACGACTTGAGTTCAAGCCCAGGGTCTAGTAAAAAAAAAAAAAAATTAAAAACCTATGAACGAAGAACCCTAGCTCAGAATTAGTGCCATTTTACTGCGAGAGCAGGGATTTGAACTCAGGTTTCGGTAACTCTGTTGCACTGTGGGGGAAGGTGAAGCTCAACGTCTTTGAAGACTAAAAGGTCAGGCCTGGTACTGGGCCTGATTTGAAGCCCCAGCACTGGACAAGCCCACCTCTTTTAAACATAGGATCTCTATTTACATACAGGTGTGGTATGCACCTTGTTTTCAGTGTAGTTAATCTTTTCATTTTGTGTCTTATTCATCTATGTATTGTGTATTTTATTGAGTATAGGATGACATATATAACTGTGCTCACATGGATGACAACCTGTTCCCATGGGTATAGAGTTGCCTATGCTTTCTAGAGCCTATCTGTAACCCAGGACTTGCATAGCATAGGAAAACATCTGCAAGGTTTGGCATCTCACATTAGGATGAAACTTTTGGCAGTGCCAGAAGTTGAGCTCAGGGCCTAGCAGAACCAACTGCCAAATGGGTCCACATGAGCACACCAGCTTGTGAGCCACTAAGGAGCTAGGCCATACCCAGGACCTGAGATCTAGCCCCGGGGTGGGGGTGGAGCACCATATTCATCCATTCATAAGCTGAAATTAGTATGCTAATAAAGGCCTGTTTGTATAGAGTAGGAGATGTGGCGAGCTGTGTTGGATCTTATCTTCCATGTGACTACCGATTCTTGGATCTTTCCCAATGCTTCCTGAATGTAATTATTATTGTCACACTTCATGCAGTCTTAATTAAGATCATGCCTATCATTTCCTATGCAAATCATGCATGAACTTCTCAACTCTTCCGTAGGCCTGAATTCAAGCACCAGTACTGAAAAATATAACATTTATAGACATTTTAACTATTTGAGTTATATCTCTACATTCATATTAAATCGTGTTTGTTGGAGTGATTCATTATATTTTATTATTATTGATTGATTGGTTTAGCATTTATTTTATTATTTTATTATTTATTTTATTACATTTGCTCCAATCTATTCGATAGCATATAGCTTTGCATACATAATATGTACATTATACCAGATACCCAGCCCTTGCACAGAAAAGGAAAACAGGTGTCACACATGGAATCTTACAACAGGAATAAATTTTTGGCAATGATGGGACCTTGACTGAGGGACTAGAATGCCCAATTCATGAAGGGGTGAGTGTCAGCATGGCAGCATCTAGCCCCTGCAGGTGCCAAGTGGATCCCAAGACCTGGGATCGAGTTCCAGGTTTGGCCAAAATAGCAAAAATGTTCTATGCAGATGATGGTATACAAATAAATATAAATTTAGATGTTTACGTACTGCCAGAAATGTCTATTTAGAATTCAATGACACATACTACGCTCCTATGGATTCTCGGGTCTTTAATGAGGACTCCATTTAATCAATAGTATTCTTTTAGTGTATAATAAACTATGAATTAAAATCAGTCTGTGTCCTGTTATTATTGGGTCTAATTTTCTGCTAGACTAATTGATGAACTACTTATCAAATCATGACATTGTTCACATTCCTCTGGTGCTCCTATGGATAGGCAATAGTTTCTTAGGCTCCCCAGCCCTTTGTAAGTGGTGTGACCAGGATTCAAACTCAGGACCTAGGTGTCCAGGTTGGCCTATGGCTTCACTGCCAGCCTGCCAGCCTTCAGCAGTGCCAGGTGATCTACAAGTTGCAGCTGCGACATTTGGACCCGGGATGGTCACCATGCAAGGAAGGAAAACCAAGAAACCGCCAACCATCCACAGATCGTGGGTTTTTTTCGGTGCTGTTTTCATTTTGTTTTCCTGTCATCCTCCAAGGCATACCATCCCATGATCACCTGTGGGTCCAGAGGCTGCACTATCCCAGCCTAGGGTGATGGAAGCTGAGGCAGTGTTGCCACAACCTCAGTTCAAGCCCCATGATTAGCAATCAATCAATCAATCAATCAAAAAAAATTTTAAATATTAAAAATAGCCAGGCGCCGGTGGCTCACACATGTAATACTAGCTACTCAAGAGGCTGAGGATTGTGGTTCAAATCCAACCCACGCTGGAAAGCCCATGAGACTCTGATCTCCAATAAAGCACTAGGAAACCAGAAGTGGTGCTGTGGCTCAAGCGGTAGTGCGCTCGCCTTGAGCTGAAGAGTGCCGGGACAGCGCCCAGGGCCAGAGCTCCCCAGCTTGGTATTCATAACTTCTTTTTTTCCTGTAAGGCCTGCGATTTGAATTCAGAGTCTGGGTAACTCTAATGCACTGTGGGGGACCGGGAAACTCACCGTCTTTGAAGACAAGCCATTCAGTCCTGTTCTCTATGCCTGAATTCAATCCCCAGCCCTGTTAAAGTAATATTCATCCACATTTGAAATAATGAGTAATATCTACATACTTATGTTTACCGCATATTATTTGCCTGTGTGTTTATTTTATTTTTTGCACTATTCATTCATTCATTATTTATATTGACTATTATTACACTTATAACATGTATTGAATTGATTACATACATCTTATGAGAACTACACAGATTAGCATATGTATTATATATCTTACTTCAGAGCCAGGATATTCACAGAAATTCTATAGTAGATGATCCCATGCTTAGAAAAACAGAAAGAATACACCAACCAAAGTCGAATTCATCCCTAGGCACCCCAGTGGCTCACATCTGTAATCCCAGCTACTCAAGAGGTGAGAACTGGAAGTTGAAGTTTCAAAGCCAATCCAGGCAGAAAAGCCTGAGAGATGACATCTCCAATTAACTGGCAAAAAGCCAGGCTACAGGTATGGCTGAAGTGGTAGAAAATCAGCTATGAACAATCAAGCCAAGAAAGATCAAGCTGAATTCAATTGCGGAGAGAGTGGGGTAGGGGAAGAAAGCAGAGAGAAATCGTCCAAAAACAGAGAACAAAACAACAGGACACACATCCCATCTAATTTATGGTATCACCAAACTGAAAATAAAAAATCAAGCTTGTGCAGTTGTATAACTTTACATGAGCACATATGCTTTAGGTACACTTCAAAGCTATGTTTTAATAATATATATGTAGATATATTAAAATATATATGTATATCTTTAAATAAACTAAGAAACCAGCCAATGAATAAATACTTCTGAATTAGTGCCTTAACCATGGCATTATAAATTATTTATATTAAAAGTGTATTCCAAGTTTTTTTCCTCAGAATCAATCTTTAAGTTTGTTCATGCGCCGGGCTACAGTGGCTCACGCCTATAGTCCTAGCTACTTAGGAGGCTAAGATCTGAGGATGGCGGTTCAAAGCCAGCCTGGGCAGGAAAGTCCTTGAGACCCTTATCTCCAATAAACCGATAACGGCACTGTGGCTCAAGTGGTAGAGCACTTGCCATGAGTTGAAGAGCTGAAGGTGGGCAGCCAAGCCCAGAGTTCATACCCCACCACCGACAAAAAAAAAAAAGAAGAAAGAAGTTTGTTCATACAGATCATAAAATTCTAACTTTCTGAGCATTAGGAAACTTGCATTCCTTTTCTTCCAGGGTCTTATGCTCTTTAGGCAAGTACTCCACTACTGAGCTACATCCCAGTCCCAATGTTTTTGTTTTTCATTTTACAGTTCACTTTATTCCCAAAATGCTTACAAGTACCTACTGTCCTCACAGAAGTGAGTTTTTATTTAGAATCCCAACCTTTTGTGGTATGAGAACTCTCCTAGTGTATTTTGTGGTAGGCACTGAGGAAGACTCACATGATGCAATTGCAGAGAGTGTATAGTTATAGAAATAACTGTAAATAGAAATAACATCAACTGTCCCTCTAGGGAGGAATGATGTACTCATTTTCATTCTCACTCTTCATGGCAGATGGTCAAAATGGAAACACCAATGTGCTATGCTGAAATGTAAACGTTTAAACACCTTTTTGAAAAACTCTCATGTTATAAAATCAAAATGTGGCAAATAAAGGCCATGTGAACTTTAAAAAATATGAAAAATGCTAATGAAGCTCCCTGGCTTGGAATGTGTGCTATTTTTTGTGTGCAAGGCCTGGGATTTGAACTCGGGCTCTGGGTACTCTTGCACTCTGGGTGAAGGGGAAGGTCTCTATGCTTGAAGATCAGAAAGTCAGGCCTCTTCCCTAGGCCTGAATTCAGGCCTCAACCCTGGAAAACGAAGTCCTTACATGTATTTTAAAGATAGGATTGAACTTCCAGACAGGTGTTCAGTCTATATCATGTTTGGTGTGGTTATTCATTGTACTTTTTGTTTTATTCATTTATTTACCATTTATTTTGTTGACTGTGATGACACCTAACCATGTATTACATTGTTTACACTCTATCACATAGCATTTAGATTTGTAGACTTGTTCTCCATCATGCCTGACACCCAGCACTGTCACAGAAAAGGAAATCAGGTGTCACACTTGGCTTCTTACTCCAGGAGGAAATTTTTGGCAGGCTCTGAGATCAAGCCCCAGGGGTGGCCAAAATAGCCATACATGGATAGGCAGGTGGTAGTACACCAATAAATACATATTAGTACAGAGTGCCAGAGCCGTGTATCTAGTATTCAATGATATCTGCTACATTCCTACCAAGTCTTAGGTAGTTATTATGCCTCCTTTGAAGGAATATTATTCTTTTCATGCCTAATTAACCATTAGTTAAGTTCAATCAGCATCCTAGGATTATTGCATCTGATTTGAGTCCAGACTGCTGCACGAACTATTCAATCATGAGTTGGATAACATTCCATCGGAATTTCTATGCACAGGCAGGAGTCTCTTGGGATCTCCTGCCATTGGTAGGTGTCAGGACCAGGATTTGAACTCAGGGACTGTGTTGCGGGGTTGGCCTATGGCTTTGCTGACAGTACCGCCAGACTTGAGCAATGACAGGTCACCTGTGTGTGGCATCCATGTCATTAAGACCTAGGATGGTCACCGTGCAAGGAACCAAAGCCAAGAAACCGCTTACCATGTTCGGCTCGTGGCTTGTTTTAGTGTCATTTTCATTTTGTTTTCCTGTCAGACCTCGGGTCTTAGGATTCCAGGATCGGCTTTGGTTCTGGAGGCTGCACCCCAGGCTAATGTGATGGAAGCTGAGACAGAGCTGTCACGATCTGAGTTCAAGCCACGTGCATGGCCATAAACAAACAAAAAAATTAAGTTAAAAAATTAAAACAATTAAAAAATTAAAACAATTTAAAAATTAAAAAAACAATTATTTATCTCCCTGTTTTGCAATTTGTGCCATTTTTTCTGCCTGGCCTGGGATTTGAACTCAAGGTCTGGGTAAATAGGCAGCACTGTCAGGCTAGGGGAATCCAACATACTTGAAGTCAAGAAAGTCAGGCCTGTTCCTAGGCCTGAATTCAAGCCTCAGTCCTGCAAAACATACTCCTTATATACATTTTATTTACATTTTAAAGACAGGATTTATACTTCCATATAGTCAGACAATATCATGTTTGGTATGGTTATTCATTTCATTGCTTGTTTTATTCATTTATTTACCATTTATTTTATTGACTCTTTTGACACCTATACCGTTTATTACATTGTTTACTTGCTATCACATAGCATCTAGATTTGTAGATGTGTTCACTATCATGCCTGACACCCAGGACTCTCCCAGAAAAGGAAAACATGTGTCACACTCGGCTTCTTACTCCAAGATTAAATTTTTGGCAGTGCTGGGATCCGAACTCGGGGCCTAGCAGGCCCAATTCATGAATGGGTAAGGGTGAGCACGGCAGGCTCTCACCAATGAAGCTGTGAGGTGGTTCCCAGGCACTGAGATGGAGCCCCAGGTTTGGCCAAAACAGTGATACATGGATTGGGAGATGGTGGTATACAATTAATACATATTGATAGAGTGCCAGAGCCATCTATCTGACTGAATGATGCCTACTATATTCCTACCAACTCTTAGGTATTTATTATACTGCCTTTGAAGTAATATTATTCTTTTCATGCTTAATAAACTATCAATTAAAATCAATCAGCATCCTAGGATTATTACATCCACTTTTAGACCCGACTGATGCACGAACTACTCTTTCAATCAGTATTCCTATGCATAATAATGAGTCTCTTGTGAGGTCCTGCCATTGGTAGGTGTCAGGACTTAGCTTTTTAACCCAGTGCCTATGTTGACAGGTTGTTGTATGGCTTCCCGGATGGCCCACCAGCCTTCAGGAATAGCAGTTCAGCTCCACTTTGCAGCCATGCCATTCAGATTCAGGATGGTCACCCTGCAAAGAAAAAAATAACATAAAACTCCCAGTCCTCTGCAGCTCGCCACTTTTTGTGCTGTCCCAGTTTTTTTTTTCTTCCTGCAAGCCCTCGGGGCCTAGGATCCCAGGATCAACTATGGGTGAGAGGCTACAGTCTAGTCTAAGGCAATCAGAGCTGAGGTAGAGTTGTCACGACCTGAGTTCAAGCTCCATGGCTGGCAACAAAAAAGAATAAGTAAAAAAATTAATTAATTATTTAACTAAGTTGAAAAAATCCCCCTGGTTTGGAATTTCTGCCAGTTTTCTTTCCTAGCCTGGGATTTGAACTCAGGATCTTGGAAAACCTGTAGCAATGTGAGGGAAGGTGCAGAGTTTCTAATACTTGAGTTCAAATCATGTGCCTAGCCAAAAACAAAAAATTAAGTCACTGACCTCACCTGGGGGTTGGGGGGGTAGCTGTGGAGGTGGGCAGGAAGGGATGGCAAGGGGAAAACAAAGGAAGAGGCAACAATGCTCAATAGTAAATGTACTCATTACTTTGCTCATGTAACTGTAATCCCTCTATCCAATATTTTTACAACAAAAAAATGTACAAAAAAGGAAACAATTTAGACCTCAGAGAAGCACTTTGCAGGTAAGTGAATGATGTCTGAATAGCTATACAAATTTATACACTGCTGCTTTTAAAATATTCAGTTTGGAACTGAATAAACATAATTGCATCTATTAAAAATAATTGTCATTGTCTTGGAACTTGGGTTAATATTTCTGCCACTGCTGGGATTTGATCCCACCATCCAGGTAGCTCTTTTGCAACGTAGGTGAAGGGGAAGCTCACTGTCCTTGAGGAAAAGAAATTCAGGGTACAGTTCCCAGGTTCTGAATTAAGTCCCTATAATGGAAAATAATATTTATGTACATGTGTAATATATGTTATGTATTGCATGTGTATGTTTATTACAAACTATGGTTTTTATTATTGATTGTATTTCTGTATTTCCAAATTTTATCATTTACCTATTGTTTATTGTAT
This sequence comes from Dipodomys spectabilis, assembly GCF_019054845.1. NCBI lineage: Eukaryota > Metazoa > Chordata > Mammalia > Rodentia > Heteromyidae > Dipodomys > Dipodomys spectabilis. The sequence continues at coordinate 5,254 of NW_024872491.1, read as the reverse complement.
TAGTATTATTATACACATAATATTCATTACATTTTGCACATCTATTATAAAATTATACACAATAATTTAGGACACTGACTCATTTTTCATTAATACTTTATTAAGTGTTGAAACATGATACATAATTAAATGGAGGCATTTGTCACAGCCTTCACATGTTTAGAGTCTATTCCAAATATGAGCTGTGTCTTGTTTATCTTTAACACCTTCTTATAGGGATTTCTTTAGATGATTTATACTCAGAAGCCTTTCCTTCAAGATAGGCAAGTTGAGGGATAAAATTGTAAGGGTGGGACTGGGAATGTGGCTTAGTGGTAGAGAGCTTGCTCAGCATGCATGAATGCCAGGGTTTGAATCCTCAGTGCCACATACTCAGAAAAAGCCAGAAGCTGTGGAGTGCTCAAGAGGTAGAGCACTAGCCTTGAGAAAAAGAAGCACAGAGACAGTACCCAGGCTCTAAGTTCAAGCCCCAGCACTGGCAAAAACAATAGGCCAGATGCCAGTGGCTCACACCTGGAACCCTATCTTCTCAGGAGGCTGAGATCTGAAGACCACAGTTCAAAGACAGCCTAGGCAAGGAAAGCCTGTTAGACTCTTATCACCAATGAACCACCAAAAGACCCCATGTGGTGCTGTGGCTCAAGTGGTAGAGTGTTTGCCTTGAGATGAAGGGCTCAGGGACAGTGCCCATGCTTGAGTTTGAGACACACAATGGGAAAAAAGTGAGGGTTAATCAAAGTACTTTTCCTATTTGCTAATTAGGAGAACATTCTCTGGAAAATGAACGTTGATGTACACCAGAATTGGAGTCAGAGCTCAAAGTTCAAGTGGTAGCAGATCCATATGCACAGCCTCTCAGACTCTCGCTTTATAACTTTGTGTCCTGCAGGGTTCTGAAAGGTCCATTGTTGAAAGGCTTAATATATTCCCCAAGCCCTTCGTGATAAGCAGTTGACTTGTATTGTCAATGTCATTACACTTCTGACCTAGCAGAGCACCAGTAGCTAAGGCCCATCCCCTAGCTCAGGATGCTGAGGTCTGAGGATCACAGGGTGAAGCCAGCCAGGGCAGGAATGTCTATGACACTCTGACTTCCACTTCTGAAAGGGCAGATGTTCAAGAGCTTCCTGGGTTTCCCATGGTGATGAAAAGTTACCTGTACTTGAGTTGAACTCAAGGCCTGGGCACTGTCTCTAGCACTCTACTACTTGAGCCACAGTACCAATTCTGGCTTTTTCTGTGCATGTGCTACAGAGTGATCAAACTCAGGGATTCTTGCATGCCAGGCAAGCACTCTCTCAATAATCCACATTCCCAGCCCTCTCATCTTTTTCTTAATGGTAGTTTCTACATAAGTATGCTACCATTTTACATCCCCCAAGTTTAATTTTCTTAATACAGGTTATTTCAAAAACCCTAATCTTCTCTTCCCCTGCCTGATTTGTGACTGCTCCTGCCTTGGCCTCATAATAATATGTAAATAAAGGCTGCTGAGATCTTAAGTGTGCACCATATGAGGACACAGGCCTGGAACTCTGGAAGAGAAAAGCCATGGGACTGAAAAGAAAAGAATGATGCAGTATGTGCAACAAGATTATCTGAAAAATAAATCTGTACATAAAAGGAGAAGAATTGCATACAATCTGTTTGCACTCAGGGAGGTAGTATACACACATAAGTAGGTAGGACACTCATACATAAACTTGGCCTTCTCGTTTTGAATTTTTTTGGTGCCCATCCCAGGGCTTAAACCAGGGCCCTATGTGTTCCTCAGCTGTTTTGCTCAAGGCTGAGACTCTACCACTGCCACAGCTCCACTTCCAGCCATCTGGTTAATTGGACATAAGCACCTGTCAGGCTTTCCTGCCTGGTCAGGCTTGTATCTCCTGTTCGGCTTTCTTTCTCAAAGCTGGAGCTCTACCCTCTGGGCCACTGATTCACTTATGGTTTTCTGGTGGTTTATTGGAAATAAGAGTCTTGCAGACTTTCCTGCTCAGGCTGACTTTGAACAGAGATCTCCTGAGGAGACTTCAAGTGGTTTTCCTCAGAGATTCGCTGAGGATCTGCTCCACACAAACCCTTAGTCTAAATCTCCAGAGGTACTAGAGCAAAACGGAAACATGAAGATGCTTCTAGAGTGTTCTGGATACTTAAGGTTGGAGACACAAAACACTCATAAGTATTAGATAATTTTATAGGCCTAAGGAGCAATTCAGAGAGTATGAGGATCTCTCCAGCTTATGGTCCTCTCGTGCTGAGACAGTAAATTCACTGCAGCTCAATGCTAAGTGACTGAACTGGCATGTCCTGTAGACATTTGCTGCCAAAATCATGTGACACTCATTTCTCACTTTTGGCTTCAAACCTGTGACCAGAAGAGAAGAGGAGGAGAAAAAATCCTTCTCAGAGAAAGCACCTATAAAGAACATTGGATAGTTTACTTATAAATTCAAAGCACTGGAATGATGCTGTTAAGTAGTCACATTGTCCAGATTAAAAAATGAAGAAGAAAAGAAAGGCAGGTGCCAGTGGCTGCTGACTATAATCCCAGCTCCTCAGGATGCTGAGATGTAGAGAATCAGAGTGTGAATCCAGCCAGCATAGGAAAGTCCATGACACTGTTATTTCTAAGAGATCACAGAAAACCCAGAAGTGGGGTTGTGGCTCAAGGTTAATGCACAACTCTTGAGCAAAAGTAACTCAGAGACAACGACTATACTCATAGTTCAACCCCAGGACCTACTTCCATGTCTTTGTGCATGTGTGGATGTATTCCTATAGGTGAAGCTCCAGAGTAGCTATGATAAAAGGCACCAAGCTAGAAAATTTGTTTTCAATACAATGATTTCATAACACAGAGACTGCTTTCATGACAGTGCATGTTCCTGGGCTCCACTCACAGTTCCCAGTACAGCCTAAGGGTTTCTCTGCCTCCCAGGCCTGCTGGATGAAGGCTCTCTCATTGTCTGGACAGGCAGACAAAAGGCCTCAGTCCTGTACAGCTGTGTAACAAACAACTCCATCTGGGCCAATTAGTGAGGATGAGTGTGGATGGGCTCTGTGGTCAGGACAAAAAGGCCTCTTTGTACCCCAAGCTATCTCTCTCCCCAGTGCTCCATTTTAACAGGAAGCCTTCATTTGTGCCACCTCCTTTGGCAGGCCAAGTTCTCAACACTAATCCTGCCTTTGTAAGACTATATTCTGGTGCTCAGATACAGTGCTCAATATAATTCAGGAGTCCTTCTGGCAGACAACTAGGGCACTTAACCTCAAGAAATGTTTCATTGAGGGAGATGATAGGCCTATGATGCCTCTGCTAGGTTTCCGGAAGCTCTAGAAATCCAAACATGTCTGATCTCACCATGTTTCCTGTCATCGAGGACTGCTGAAGCACATTAGGTTTTGAAACCTTTGACTTCTCCTAGTTGAGCCCTGGGTGGCAAAGTTTTGGGGTTGAACACAGGGCCTGGGTGCTGACCATGAGCTCAGTGCAGGAGCCCAGTGCTTTACCATTTTGTGTCACAGCTTTTACTTCTGGTCTGTGTGTGGGTGGTTGTGTGTGCGAGCTTGCACACCTACACCAGTCCTGGAGCTTGAACTCAGGACCTGAACACTGTACCTTATTTATCTTGTACAAGAATAGTCCTCTCCCACTTGAGCCACAGAGCCACTTGAGGATTTTTTCTAGTGATGTGTACCTGAGAAATCAAGTCCAGAGTTTCATAGATGCAAAGCACCCCACCCCTAAGGCACATACCCAGCCCTCTACTTCAGGTTTGTTATTTTGTTTCTTTTTTGTTGTTGTTCCTTGTAGGAGTTGAAGTCTGGGCCTGGGTGCTGTCCCTCAAGTCTTGTGCTCTACCACTTGAGCCAAAGCACCATTTCAGGTTTTCTCATAGTTCATTGGAGCTAAATGTCTTGAAGACTTTTCTGCCTAGGCTAGCTTTGAACCATGATCCTCAGATCTCATCCTCCTGAGGAGCTAGGATGACAAGCATGAGTGACAAGCATCCAGCTTCTACTTCAGGTTTCTTAGTGGTGATTTGGCGATAATAGTCTCATGGGACCTTTTGTGTCTGGCATAGTTTGGAAACCAGATCCTCAGATCTCAGCTTCCTGAGAAGGCAGGTTGACAGACCTCAGCTATAGACCCCTAGGCTCTGACACTCTACTGCAAGGGGGTCCTTGGCTCCACGTAGTGGAGTGCTAGCTATGTGCCCAAGAGGTAAGGGTCAGTGCCTGTGCCACGAGTTCAAGGTTCATGACTGAGAAAAAACAAAACAAAACAATTGTCTGCAGTAGACAACTCATCCACTCTTCAGTAATACATAATTTTCTCCCTGCCATGAGGACATATCTGCGTCTCATTATTCTTGTCTGCATAATCATCTCAGTTGTATAGTTCTTACGAGGACCATATGAAAGAATGTACTCTGTGAAGGACACAGCAGATGGCACTCTTTGAAGGACTCAGCACACAACATCCTGTGAAGACTTAGCACCCAGCACTCAATGCATGACTCAGCACACTGCACCCTGTGAAGAACTCAGCACATAGCACCCTGTGCCAGACTCAGCACAGAGCACCCTATGAAGCACTCAGCACATAGCTCTATTCCACAAGCTGTCATTAGAATTAGGTTGCTTTCATCAGTATCACCATTCTTTGAGGAATGTTTCACGAATCACACAAGTTCACATCTAATGGTTTAGTGGGGTGTTTTCTTGGTGGGGGGCAGGCCACCCATAGAGCTTGAACTCAATGCATGGGGATACTGTTCTAATAACATTTGCTCAAGGCTAAGGCTCTAGTACTTAGAGCCACATCTCCAAGAGTCTCACATACTTCCTACCAGGGCTTGGTTTTAAAGCTCCCAAGCAGCCAGGATGATGTGGGTAAGCCAGCAGCATCTGGTTCTGTGGAGCTGGGTTGCAGCTGTTTACATTTGCCTAAGTCAGGTTAGGTGGCAACTGTCAGTGCCAGACTCCTAGCTTGTTCTGTGATGTGGTATTTGAAGTCCTGTCCTTCTATAATTGCAGTTAGAACATTCTACCTTTTTTTGGTGACAGTGTTGGGGCTTGAGTAAGGGCTTAGACACTGTCCCTAAGGATTTGTGCTCAAGGCTAGCACTCAATTGATTGAAAGACAGCAGAAATTCCAGGTTTTCTGCTTATGTGGCACTGAGGAATCGTACCCAGGGCTCATGCTTACTAGGGGAGCACTCAATCACTGAGCCCCAGGAGTAAAGGAGGT
>NW_024872490.1:0-23703 GCF_019054845.1 Dipodomys spectabilis | reverse complement strand
CATGCAATATCTATCTAATTTATACCTATCTTCATTTTGGATCTTTTTCTTCTTTGTACCTTTCCTTCTTACTTCACAAGCAAGCATGTCAGTGCTGTTTTCCTTTTCTGAACCAAATCAGCTCCATTCCCATCAATGGGCGATGTATTTGCTGTCCTTACTGTCTGGAGTACCTGCTCCTAGATAATTGCCTGGATATTGGCTCTCATATCAACATCCCCAATATGAAATTGTTGCCACAAAATCACCAATTTTATGTCTCTGATTTATGGAAATTATCATTATGATTTCTGGTTTTCTTTACCTCATGAAATTGCTGAGGAGAGAGCCACACTTCTGTTTCTCCAACACCTGTAATAGTGCCTAGTCTTTAGTGCTCAGGGGCCTTACATGGAGATCAGCCTTCCCCAGCTCAATTTATCCTAGCTTCTGGTCAGGACAGCTGTTCAAGCTGAAGTTTAGTGGCTAGTATTAATTCCGTCTAATTCTTTGTGCCTTGTGCTGTTGTTAAGCCCACTTGAGGGCAAAATCAGTGCCTGAGACCTATTTGCTGTTATGGCAAAGATGACTAGGACATCGTAGAAGTTATGGCCATTGTATTGTGAAGCTGTGTGAGGACACCAACCCCCACACAATTTCCCCAAGATATGTGTCTCCTTTGCCCAGGAGTGCATTCAACAATTCAACAACCAAACTATCACCCAGTTCCTGATAAACTCAGAGTATGTTTCCATTTCCTTTAAAAAATTCAAGACATGCCTTTGATAATTTGTCAATGAATTACTGAAACAGAGTAGATAATTTTATGTATTTGTAAGTCTTTGAACATCTCTCTTGAGCCCTTGCCATATTTCTATGTGTTTGCATCTTGGGAAGGGAAATAAGGTTTAATTCAGTATGGTCAGAGACTACAGTTTGGAACCTTTTGGAGGGAATGCCAACTTTCCATCTGATGTTCTACAAATTGCCATGTTGATACAGGTACTGAGTAGACTGTCATAAGATAAGAGGCTTTTCCTGATTTCTACTGACTTTCCTCTGGGGTCAGGGGGTGTGATCCCACTGCCTATGTGTTTATTTGCTACACTGGAGGGACTAGACCTCCTCTGAAAATCTACGACTTGGTTGTAATAGATACTAAATCTCAGAACCCAGCTTCCCACATCACTAGGATTACAGGACTGAGTCTCACGGACTCAACTTTTTTATACATGCTATAGTCAGTTTCATTACATTCACTTTCATTTTATTCACATCATAGACAGATATATACAAATATATGTATATTTTTATTCATCTATTTATAATCAGTGTTATATCTAGAAACACAAATATATTCTTATAATTATAATCAAATTATATTACTACTTTCCCCAAGAATATTTACACTAATCTTTTGTGCAAAAAGCTCGTCTAAAATTTAAATGCCATTGTAGTTGGAAAAATAATTTTCAGTCTTATATATTATGTAATATACTATATATAACATCAAGAATATAACATGTATTTACGTATAACTGATTTAAATGTGGAGTATTTTTTCTTGCTGATTTTGTATTTGTTCATCTATATAAACCTTTTTTTTCCTATTGATTATGACTTTTGCTTTCCAGTATACATATTTTCTATATATTTTGTCAAATATTTTCAGCCCTAAGTAGACATTTTTATAATATTGGAGCCAAATTTTTCTTCCATATTTGTCCAAAGCACAATGAAGTTGTATTCAAATTCGAACTCACTGTTGGAAGAGAGCCCACATACCACTATAAGTATTGTGGCATTTGTCCCATTTGACAGGATAGCTTTATAGGACATCTGATATGCTATGTACTAAACCTTTTATAGCCACCTTATGACCCCATGCAGGCATGGCCTGGCTTCCTTGCCACTCCCTGTGCATTTAACATTTCCCGTTATATCCAGTAGGCTCTCTAATACAGCCCCCTGTCTCTCTGTGTTCCCCTCCCAGAACACATATGCACAATGTTTCAGATTGTAGGATTAAAAAGAAATATATTTAGGATTCATGAATTTTAGAATATGTCAAAAATATTATTTTAATAAAGTTAAAAAAATAAATAGGATGAAGCTTTTATAACAATCAGGACATAAAGAAAAATAAGGATTGTCTCGGGAAAAGGAGAAGGAATCAGAAATTCTCCCTCAGAGTCCACAAAGAGATCTTCTTCCTCATTAAAGAGAAGGATTTTCTTCCTGAGTCCAGGTAGGGACAGATTCTAATTTCTCAATTGGAAATTGAATCCCCTGCAAGAGGACAGATTGGTCTGGGTATTGTGAGGAAAGATTCCCTTTCCTCAACTGAATCTAGATTTTGGACCTCACTCATTGGTTTTCCTGAACATAGACTGGGGTCATTTTCCATTAGCACACATTTACTCTGCACACTAAGACGTGTTTTTTTCACTGGCTTGGTGGTGATCTAGTGGGATTGTGAACATCAATTGAAGACATTCTGGATCGTCTTCATCCTTGGTGTTATGTGCAGGTACGCCTGCATCACATGTGGGGTTCAGAACCAGTGGGATGTCCACAGGACTCAAAACCTAATTGGGCCTTTCTTCAAATTGAAAAAAAAACCTCTATGTTCACATGCTTTCTGGAGATCTTCCAATCTCCATCAGTCACCATAGACGACATCACTGATGGGTTCTTTATCTGGAGTTCTGCAGGAGCTGCTTTACAGTGATGCAAACCTGAGAATGGAAATAGGTACAGAAATCTTAGAGTAGACCCTAGAAGTGAAGGTGTGACTAAACTTCTGAGGATCTAATGGGAGAAGCTGTAGAATTTGAGGTTGTACTGAACACTGATTAGAATGTAGGGTGTTTCTAATGAGTGGCTACTTCCAAGTTCTTTCAAAAGGAGAACAGATTATACCTGGCATAGAATATCCATAAAAGGACATTTTGCCAAACTAAGGAGTACTAAGGTCTCATGACCAATTGGGCCCATCCCTAGAGACCCAAGTTCCATCCCTCCTCACGAGCCCTGACGCATCTAAACAAGTTCTTCCTCTTTTGCTTGGTCTCATGGGTCATGGGTTCCTCCAGCTGGTCCAGAAGAATATGTAAACAGAAGAGGAGGTCTGAAGAGACCATGTTGATCTTGACATTTTGTGTAAGTTCTTTTAGGGTGTCATGGTTCTTAAGCACATAGAAATCATCAGGGTAGAAGTCCATCCACATAGGGAGGATAGAACAAACAATGCGGTGGGAAGATTGGTGACAAGGAAAATGAAAGCCCACCTTTTCCATCCTGAACCTTGTACTATAGCCTCTTTCTGGCAGGACTTGCATGTTGGGAAGTGCAAAGAGACTCCTGCAAGCAGGATGCTCCTCACAACCCACTTCTAGAAATTTCTCAAATATAATGTTAAAAATTTCTCCCTGTGATAGGAAGAGAAAGATGTTTCCCCAATGGATCTGACTTGTTATATACAGCCCTCCCTGGCATCCATGAGAGTCCAAAACCACAACCACATCCAGAACTGTGTAATCTTCTATCCGCTGATGTGCCAAACCTCAACCCTCTGATGAAAATAACAACTGGTGTGCAAAGAAGAAAATTGACTTTGATTCAGAAACGTCAAAGGTACCAAGTTTCAAAGGACAAAATTTCTCTTTGTGCCAATGTCCACTTACTTTTTCACTTGCTCATCTTCCTCCCAGTTACGGTAGAAGGATCTGTACCAATGGGAGAAGGAAGTTAAGTCTTTGCTTCTCCTTTTCTGAACAGGACACACATGGGACTGTCTAAGTCACAAATGGCAAACATGACAGACAAAAAGTGAAGGTATGTCTATACAATTTCATGGAAATACTGTGAGTATGCTTATATACATCTTTCCAAATAACTGCAGAACGGCTCATGCCTCTAACCCTAGTAATCAGGAGGGTGAGATCTGAGGATCAGATTGAACTCAGTTTGAACCCAGCCTAGTTTGTAAAATCTAAAGACACTTATCTTCATTTAACCAGCCAAAGGCCAGAACTGGACTTGGGGCTCAATTGGTAGAGTGCTACGAAGGTTACAGCACTCAGGCCCCAAATTCAAATTCAAGTTGCATCCTTTCTTCTGTATATTCCTTCAAAGGCCTCCAAGATAGTGATTTCCTAGGTGAGGGTGGATGTTGGATGAGACTGGCTCATTCCTTTAATCCTATTCTTTCAGCAAGAAAATCGTTAAGGCTCCACTAGCTTATGAGGCAAATGAAATGTTCTGGCAGCCCACTCCTAAGGAATTAGTCGAAGACTGCTCTTCTTTGTCTCAAGCCAAGCTCCTTTGATAAGACCCCAGTGAAACAGTCTCAGAGAGGTACCAATTATTCCAATATTCTGGAGGGGGTCTCATCAGTCTTGGGTTTGAAGGAGGAAATCTCACTTTTTTTGTCAGTCGTGGGGCTTGAACTCTGGGTTTGGATGTTATCCCTCAGCCTTCAACTCAATGTGAGCACTCTACCAGTTGAGCCACAGCACCACTTCCGGTTTTCTAGTGGTTTATTGGAGATAAGAGTCTCATGGACTTTCCTGTCCAGGCTGGCTTTGAACCTTGATCCTCAGATCTCAGCATCCTGAGTAGCTAGGATTACAGGTGTGGACAACTGGCACCCAGCTTAGGAACACTCACCTTTTAAACAGAATATCCAGCAACTGCTCTATTGTCCCCGCTTTCTATAGTGGTGGAGGAAGTTTCCAACATAGAAGAGATCACCTTTCTGGTAGGCAGGGACCAGGTCCATTACCAGAATTTCCAGCAAACCTGAGTCCAGGCACCATATATTATAAGGCATATTCAGGGTTTGGGCTGACTCATTGTCACACTGAGGTGGTAAAAAAGAATGGATCTTTGAAATATGGAAATGGGAGTACACTTAAATTGAGTAATTGTAATAGAGTGGATTGAAAACTACACAGTAAATATTTTCTCAGTCTACTCATATAAAAGCACACAAGAAGAAGGTTCACCTTGCCGGAGTTGCCTTGTGTTTCCCTTGGTTTCTTCTTATTACAAGGCCTGAGACATTTGTTTCGTGGTTTAGCACTGATCCAATGTCTGCAGCATCGAGTGAGGCGCTCACACCACTCATGCCTGAGACCTGAATCTCTTGAACTTTGAAAACAACACAGGAGCATCTTTCTTGTTCCTGAGCCACAGGCCAAGTGAGCTGGCTGGAGTTGACTTTTAGTTACAGTTGCTTGGCTCTCAGAGTTCCATATTCTATTCAGTTATGAGGGAGGTAGTGTCATCTCTCAGAGCCTAATCATCTAAGCTACTTGCTCACATAAGACCATCCCAAAGACAAACTGTAGGCTGAAATCTCCCTCCCACATCACTCTATACAAATGTGGATATTGTCAAATCCCAACATCCTCAGCTAGGCCTAGATAAAGGCATGGTCTCAGCCTCAAAGAGCCCTTCCTAGCTCAGCCTTATTTGTCACTATTCTTCTCATCCTGCACAATCATTTTGCCTCTCAGGGCCCTCTCAGCCTGCCATATGCTTCTTGCATGTATTTTTGACATCCACTTCCTAGGACATTGTTAGGTTTTTTATTTCCTAATCTTCTGTTTGCTCTTGAAGGCTCTGTGTGCTGTCACCTGGAAAAAAGGTAAGTACCTAGAGGTTGGAAAATCAAAAAGTATTGAAAACAAACATTATACATTTAGTCAAACATTTTGTATGACAGAAGAGCATTTTTGAAACTTTTATTATATTTTATGAATGAGGGGAAGGGGAGAAGGGAAGAGGTGCTGTGTTGTCTTCTCATAATTCAATGGTTATTATTTTAAAATACTATATTTGAAGGAATGTAATATTTAAAGAACTGTACTCCTGTTCTTTTTATAAGCTATTCGTTTATAAAGCATTCCTCACTAAAGTCTTGTCATTGTGTCCCATGAACTATCCTCCTCCTTCAAAATAATCAAGTAAAACCCTTCACAAATAAGTGGGATGTTGTCCAATATCTGGATAAGAATTTAAGAGACAACATTGCCTGCCATTTTGTGCGTGTACATGTGAGTGTGTGTGTGTGTGTGTGTGTGTGTGTGTGTGTGTGTGTGTATGTGGGTGAACGTGTGTCTGTGCATAAAGGTGTTTTAGGATTTGAACAAGGACTATATGACAATCCCGAGGATCTTTCCCTTCAATGTAGTGCTCTACCAATTGTGCCCAAGTTCCACTGCAAGTTTTTTGTAGTGAGCTGGAGAGGAGAGAGCCTCCAAAACCTGGTGATAAAACATTGTTACTGGAGGTAGTGGGGTTGCATGTTTCAGTCCAGCTTCACAACACTCAATATCATAAAACAACAACAGCAAAACCCAATATCAAAATACAATAATAAGATGTAATTAGAATAAAATTTAGTGATATAGTCTGCTAGCATAACTTTCATGTAACCTTGGTTGTAATGATTTAACAACACAAAACCAAATAAATTAGATAATTTCAGTAGATTCTATAAATTTTTTAATTCCATCTGAATAACAGGGAACAAGAAAACATTCATACTCATAAGGAGAATGTAAAAAATGATAAAAGATGGCAGATTATGAAATAGGAACTTCTACACTGCAGGAAAATTATTGTCATGGTTAATATATGGTGGTACTGTTATGGTGAATATATGGTAATGTTCTTCAGAACAGCAATAGATAAATATATATTTACTGCTCATAGTTTAACTTGTCTATCTCTATCACCTTCCAGTCTCCAAGTGCACATTATCAATGCATTCATGTTTATGGTATATTCCAAAAAATAACTATCAGAGGCAGGAGAGACCAAAATATATTAGCTTCAAAGTGTTAGGAGATAAACTTGATAATTATATTGACTATTTTATATATTAAACATGTAGTCTGTTATCATTGTATCTCTAAGTATGTACAAACACTATTTCAAAGTGAAACGAAATACAACAAGGTTTTGAAGGCATATGCCAGTAAAACTAGCTATTTGGGACATCACTTCAAGACCAGTGTAGTTTTACCTGCAATGCTTCACAACCCCTGGCTCTGTGTGATGGAATATGTCTATCAACCCAGGTCCATGGGGAGCTTAGAGCAGGAGGATTTCAATTCCATGCCATACTGGGCAAGAACTTCCACATGGCTCCATCTCAACCAAAGAAGGTTCAACACTCACCCACCTAAGTGAAAATAAAAATAAGAGCATTGTAGTATAAGAAACAAACAATATTAAAACATGCCAATACAAACCATCATGAACAACACGCACCTAGTGTTTGTTTCTCATACCTGTAATCTTAACTATAGCTAGGATTATATGTGTGAGCCAGAGGCACTAGGCAGTTCATTATTTTAAAAATTACTATTTGAGTGTCTGCTTTGACTCCGAGGTCTTTGATCCATTTGGAGTTGATTCTGGTGCAGGGATCTAGCTTCAGTCTTCTACAAGTAGATAACCAATTTTGCCAGCACCATTTACTGAAAAGGCTGTCTTTCTTCCATTCTATTTTTGTAGCCCTATTTTAGAAAATTAGATGGCTATAGGTCTGTAGGTTCATTTCTGGGATATCAATTCTATTCCATTAGAACTGAGGTCTGTTCTTGTGCCAGAACAAAGCTGTTTTGATTACTATGGCTTTGTAGTAGAGTTTGAAATTTGGTATTGATATTCCTCTAGCACCGTTCATTCTATTAAGGATCATTTTTGCTATTCGGTGTCTTATTGTTCCATATGAATTTTTGGACTGCTTTTTCTATTCCCTTGAAGAATGAGTTTGGAATATTGATAGTTATCGCATTGAATTTGTAGATAGCCTTGGGAAGTATTGACATTTTCACGATGTTGAACCTTCTACTCCAGGAGCATGGGAAGTTTTGCCACTTTTTTTTTTTTTTTTTTTTTTTTTTTTTGTCGGTCGTGGGGCTTGAACTCTGGGCCTGGGCGCTGTCCCTCAGCTCTTCAGCTCAAGGCGAGCGCTCTACCACTTGAGCTACAGCGCCACTTCCGGTTTTCTGGTGGTTTATTGGAGATAGGAGTCTCACGGTCTTTCCTGCCCGGGCTGGCTTTGAACCGCGATCCTCAGATCTCAGCCTCCTGAGTAGCTAGGATTACAGGCGTGAGCCACCAGCGCCCGGCGGAAGTTTTGCCACTTTTTAAGTTCTGTTTTGATTTCCTTTTTCAGGTTTTTAAAGTTTTCATCATCGAGGTCCTTCACTTTGTTGGTTAATTCCTAGGTATATTGTTTTCTGTGGGATGTTATGAATGGAGTTGCTTTCCTGATTTCAGTCATGCTTTTCTCATTGTTGGCATACAGAAAAGCCATTGAATTTGAGGGTTAGTTTTATACACTGCCACTTTGCCAAAGTTTTGAATCAGCTGAGTAATTTTGGATTGGAGTCCGTGAATAGGAGAAACTATAGGTCTCCTTGGCACAGGCCGAAATTTTCTTAATAGAGACCCAGAAACACAACAAATCAAAGAAAGGTTGGACAAATGGGTTGCATAAAATTGCAGAGATTCTGCATGGCAAAGAGCATAGCTAGCAAGATTAACAGAAAGCCCATGGATTGGGAGAAGATCTTCACTAGCCATACAATGGACAAGGGTCTCATATCTAAAATATACCTGGAACTCAAAAAATTAAATCCCCCAACAACAAGTTCTCAAAGAAACAACTGTCCAATAAATAAGTGGGCTAAAGACTTAAAGAGAAATTTCTCTGAAGAGGAAAGAAGGATGGCCAATAGACACATGAAGCAATGCTCAACCTCCCTAGCCATAAAAAAATGCAAATCAAAACAACATTGAGATAATAACTCACCCCAGTTAAAATGGCTATAATCAAGAACTCTACTAACAACAGATGCTGGAGGGGATAATGGACAGAAGGGAATCTTACTGCATTGTTGGTGGGAGGGTAAATTTGTTAAACTACTATGGAAAGCAGTATAGAGGTTTCTCAAAAGACTCCACATAGAGCTCCCCTATGACCAAGCATTCCCACTTTTGGACATTTACCCAAATGATCACAAACAAGACCACATTATAGCTACCAGCACGACTATGTTTATTGCAGTCTTATTTACCATAGCTAAGATATGGAACCAACCCAGATGCCCCTCAGTATTTGAATGGATCAAGAAATTGTGGTATATATACACAATGGAATTCTATGCCTCCACCAGAAGGGATGACATTGCCCCATTTGTTAGGAAATGGAAAGCCTTGGAAAAAAATTATATTAAGTGAAGTAAGCCAGGCCCAGAGAAACATAAGTTCCATGATTTCCCTTATTTGCTATAACTAGTATATGTCTGAGACAAGCAGAAATGATTAGATAAGTTGATATTAGGTGAAATGTACCCCAAGATAAGGATTCATATGCTTTTTTTCCCTTGCGATAGTTTGTAACATATTTCTAAGATTATTTCTTTGTTGCTTTTTATGTCCTTCATCCACGGTATAACCTTTGCTTTCACTTTATTTGATGTTTGTATAATTTCTGGGGGAAAGGGAGAAATAAATGTTAAATAAGGTACAGGTGGACCCATTACAACAATGAGATTGATGTACAAGACATTTTGTCAAAAAACGAATTTTACAACTTTAACCAGGGGTGGTGGGGAGTGGGGAGTGGGAAGTGGGGATGTGTGGGGTGGGAGATAAGAAGTGATGGGAATGGGAAACAAAGAAGGGGGCAACAATGCTTGATAAGATCTATTACCTTACCCATGTAATTGTCACCCCTCTGTACGGTATTTTCACAATAACAACAAAAACAACAATAATAATAATAAAAGATGATTTGAAGCCAGGTGCCAGTGGCTCATGTTTGTAATCCCAGTTACTCATGAGGCTTAGATGTAAGGATCGTAGTTCAAGAAGTGGCTCCCTGGCTCAATTGTTAGAGTGCTGACTAACTTGAGTACAGAGTCTCAGGGACAGTGTCCAGGCCCTGAATTCAAGCACCACAACTGACATAAATAACCATTTAATTGTCTGAATTGCTTGTGAATTAAAATGACAGCGGTGGTATAACATTAAACAGTCTACCACAGACATCATTATATTTGTGGTTAGAAAAAGTAGCAACACTTGAATAAAGAATTTTTTTTCATAAACTAGGGCTGATTGGTCTTTAATTAAAGGAAATTGCTGGACTCATACATAGTATTTTTTGCTTGCTTTTTGTTCTGTTTTTATAACAGGATGAGAAACCTTATTTCCGCCAACGGTCATTCAGATATGTCTAACATCATTCACAGGCCATGCAAAATTAACAGAGAAGACAGGACACAGTCAACTGGCAATAAATTTACTTTTCTTTATGCCATGTTCCAAATGATTTGTTTAGCTTATATGTCTCTATGGCCTACTCCTGCAATCCTCAAAATACAAGCATGTTCCACCAATTCAGATTTGAGCCAGGCGATATGTAGTATTAGTGCCAATAGTTGAGGAATATTGTAACACAACCAGGGAAGCAAGAAACCAACACGTTTGTAGCTGGACACTGGAGACTCAGGCCTATAACCTTATCTACTCAGGATGCTGATGATCAGAGTTCAAAACCAGCTGGAGTGAGAAAATTTGTGACTCTTCTCTCCAATTAACTACTAAACAGACATAAAGGAAGCTGGGGCTTCAGAGATAGAGTACCCTTGATTACAAACAGTTGGGGGCAGCACCTAGTGCTGAGCTGAAGGTCAGGCACAAACACACAAAAAATCAACAACAACAAAAAACAGAAACTAGGAGAAAGCTCAGGAAAGGATGGCATTGTCTACAAGACAAATGTACACATTACATGAATTGTGAAATTGTAACCTCACTGTACACTCCTTAGTAACAATTACATTTAAAAAATCTGACAAATCCCGAAGCCATGGGTGCTTATGATGTGTATCTACTTCCCAGAATTTCAAAGTCCCATCATCTGAGCTGGTAGCACAAGGGTTGTAGGCCAGGGTAATGAGAAAATATGAAGCTAGAGATCCTTTCAGATTATCCCACCCACTCTTCTATTACTTTAAGCAAAAAACAAAACAAAGGAAAGTAAACAAAACAGACTTTATGGTTAATTAAGCTGCTATTAAAGATTCCAGGCAGAATTATACTGTTAAACAATGAGTTAGTACATATGTTTTGTCGATACTAAACTTACATGTGTCACAAAAATATCCATGGATTTATAACTAGAAATTCTGAAGTGTTAAGTATATTAATTAGGTGAGTTTCATAAGATAGTCAATGAATAGAACACCACACGGAATTCAGTCTGGTAAAGTAGTTTATTTACTGAACTGCTGCCCATGCCATACATGGTTGAAAGGAGCTAACTCCTCAGGGAAAAGTTGCTGTTTGCTGAAAGGCCTCAACTCTACCCAGAACCTAACCGCATCACAGCATCTCCAAACTAGAGGAAACAGCCATCTCTCTCTTTTGAGATACTCAAAACAGATCTCCCTCCCATTGAACTAACTTGGGAGGGGATCACCAAATCCTGGGTAAAGCAGAGAATTTTCTGCCTGCTCAAACAAACTGACTTAAGAAACCATCTAAGCTACAGGAAAATCAAACACCACAAGCATACCAGAGACTCCAACAAGAGACTAGTTACGTACACAAGGGAGATACAGGATATTCCCATCCCCCCCCCAAAAAAATCAAAGAGCATTTTTTGTACCTTTAATTAAAAAAATTCTAAAATTTTTTAATTTTTAATATTAAAAATTTTTGTTTTCTATTAACTTTTTTCTTCCTCTTATAACATTTATTTTAGGAGTATATGTGTGTGTACTTGTTTTTCTTTATAAAAATTTGTTTTTGTTTATAGGTCTACTGACCTTTTGACCCTTGTTTTCTTTCCTTCTCATTATTTTCACTTTTTCTTCTCTTTCATTCTTCTTTCCATGACTTAATTGCTGTTCTGCTCATCTTCAGATAAACCCATAGTAGATTATTAGAACTTAACTCCCTTTTGTGTATACATTTAATCCAGAAATTTATTACTCAATTTAAAACCTCTTAGACTTAAATTCCTTAATAGCAGTACTAACTCTTTATACCTATATAATATTTCAAGCATTTTTATTTTTTAGTTTCACAGGTCTCCCTTCTATCCCTCCCCTTCTCTTATCCTATCCAAAGTCTTCTCTGAATATTACATTTTCATTTTGCATAATTTGTAAATGTTGCACTTTTTAATTTTTAATTTTTATTTTTCTATTTTTTCATGTCTTTTTTCTTTCTCTTTCTTCTTTTCCTCTCTCTCTCTATTATCATTCTATCGAACCTATTTCCCGTTTTGAGACTAGGACTTAGTTAAGTTAACTCTCCCTCGGATTTTCCACATCCCTCTATTCTTATTTTTAACCACATTTCTCCCTAAACCTAATAATTTCTGTTTGCCAAATTCTTCTTTGCTGTTCGTAGCCCATTAATACATAGTTGATTGATGTTGAACAGCTATATCTCTTTAGCTAGATTGTATCTGTAGACTTTTGACTGTGCAACTACAGGCTTTGGTTGATGCTTGCCTTAAAATAGTGTGCTAGTACAAAACTGGTTTTACTTTCATCCTAAATAGGCAGAGTAAGCCGGAAAACACAAGAAAAATGGCAAGTCCGGTTATCTCAACTCCCACTCATAATAATCAGGGGACAGAATAGATAGTGAATAATCCATTGGAGAGTTCCCAAAAAGCTCAACAAACACTACTGGTAAACATGATAAATGAAAAGATTGAAAACCTGCAAAGGACTCTGTATGAGCATGATAGGGAGAGAGGAGGTCAAACAAAGGTCAATACAGGTATATCATGAGCATGAGGAAGCTACTCAAAGATTGATAAAGTAATGGCATGAGCAGGCTGAGAACATTCAAAGAGAAAGTAAGGAATGGCATGAGTAGGCTGAGAATACTCAAAGAGAACTACAGGAATTGCGTGAACATGAAGAGGCTAATCAAAGAATAATGCAGAAATTGAGAGAGCAGGAAGAGAATACACAAAAATCACTAAAGGCATTCATAGAATCCATAAACAGAGAGCTGAAAGAAGTCAGGGAGACCACAAATGGAACGCTGAATGGAACCAAACAGAAGGAATGGGAGTTCAAAGAAACCATAACCAATCAACTAAGTGATTTGTGAAAAAACACTGAACACCAAGTTAAGGAAGTAAAGAAGTTCATACAAGATATAAAACAAAGCTCCAACAAAAAATTTGAAGCCATCAAAGCTGAACAACTCGAAAGAAAAGAAAAAACAAAGTAGAAAGTCTTGTTCATAGGGTTAGACTATGCAGAAGATCAAATTTCGGGGATTGAACACAGCGTAGATATTGTAGAGAAAGAACATACAACAATCCAAGAAACATTATAGATCTATTCAACACTTGGAAGACACCATCAGAAGGCCTAATCTGAGGATAATGGATATAGAGGAGCACCTAAAGGCAGAAGTTAATGGTCTAGCAAATTTGTTTCACAAGATCCTAGCAGAGAACTTCCCAAACATGCAAAAAGATAAGCCTATTCATATACAAGAAGCTTTTAGAACTCCAAATAGACCAGACAAGAATACCACATCCCACCATCACATTATAATCCACACAGGATCAATTCAGACCAAGGAAAACATCCTTAAAGCTGTCAAGAAGAAAAGATCCATAGCCTTTAAGCAAAACCAAATGGAATCACCTCAGATGTCTCAGCGGTGACAATGAAAACCACAAGAACCTGGAATGAGGTATGCAGGCCCTAAAGGCAAACAACAATCAAACATGAATTCTGTACCGTGCTAAACTCTCCTTCATAACGAAGGTGAAATAAAAAACTTCCATAGCAAAGAAAAATTGAAACATATCTCCACCAAACCAGCCCTATAAAAATTCTTAAATGAATTAAAATACAAAAAAAAAAAACATGGAAAGTATCAACAAAACAAAGAGTTGGTTCTTCGAATAAATTAACAAAATTGACAGACCCTTAGCAAATCCTTATCAGAAAAAGAAGAGAACACACCCAAATAAATAAACTCAGAGATGAGAATGGAAACATCACCAGAGAAACAACCAAGATGCAGAACATTATAAGGGAATACTTCTCAAAACTTTATCTTAATAATTTTGAGAACTTGACAGAAATGGGCCTTTTCCTAGCAAATATCGAAATGCCAAAATTAAACCAAGATGAGTTAAACCATTTTAACAGGCCCATATCAAGAATTGAAATAGAAACATCAATAAGAGACCTCCCACCTAAGAAAAGCCCAGGACCAGATGGTTTTACAGTGGAATTCTACAAGGCCTTCAAAGCAGAGATCACACCAATACTCCTCCAACTTTTCAATGAAATTAAAAGAGAAAGTTCACTACCGAACTCATTCTATGAAGACATCATAACCCTCATCCAAAAACCAGGCAGGGACTCATCAAAGAAAGAGAACTATAGACCAATTTTTTTTATGAACATTGATGCAAAACTTCTCAACAAAATTTTGTCCAATCGACTTCAACAATTCATCCAAAAAATCATACACCAAGATCAAACTGGATTCATTTCAGCGATGTAAAGCTGGTTCAATATACACAAAGGAATTAATATAATTCATCACATCAACAGGAGCAAGGATAAGAACCCCATGGTTATCTCAATACTGCAGAAAAAGCACTTGACAAGATCCAACACTCCTTTATGATGAAGGTTCTGGAAAAATTAGTAATCCATGTGACATTCCTCAATACACGAAAGGCTATATATGACAAACCTACAGCGAGCATTATATTTAATGGTGAAAAACTAAAACCATTGCCTCTTAACTCAGGAAGGAGACAAGGATATCCACTCTCTCCACTTCTCTTCAATCTAGTATTGGAATGCCTATCTACAGCAATAAGAAGAGATGCAAACATAAATGGGATCCGAGTAGGGAAAGAAGAAGTAAAACTCTCTCACTTTGCAGATGACAGGATCTTGTATTTAAAGAATCCCATAGACTCCACTCCCAATTACTCAAGCTGATTCAAAACTTTGTCAAAGTAGTAGGGTATAAAATTAACGCGCAAAAACCAATGGCTTCTCTACATGCCAAAAATGAGATAAGTGTAGCTGAAATTAGGAAAGCAACTCCATTCAGAATAGCCCCACAAAAAATAAAATACCTAAGAAGTAACTTAACCATAGAAGTGAAGGACCTCTATGATGAAAAGTTTAAAAACCTGAGAAAGGAAATCAAAACAGAACTTAGAAAGTGGCAAAAACTCTCATGCTCCTGGATTTAAAGGATTAGCATCGTGAAAATGACAAAAGTGCCAAAGGCTATCTACAAATTCTATGTGATACCTATCAATATTCCAACATTATTCTTCAAGGAAATAGAAGAGTCAATCCAAAAATCCATAATAAAAGACCCTGAATAGCAAAAACGAACCTAAACAGAAAGAACAGTGCTGGCAGAATAGCAATACCAAATTTCAAACTCTACTATAAAGCCATAATAATCAAAACAGGTTGGTACTGGTACAGGAACAGACCTCAGAGCCAAGGGACTAGAAAGGCAATCAACTCCCAAATTATTCATTGAAGAGATGAGTTGAAATTAATCATTTTACACACTAATACTCTTTCCTCAACAAAACCAGAGGATTTAAAATAACTAATATTTTTATGTTAATGGGCACAAATGTGCACGAATTTTCTAGAAATAAAATGATCACTTATGAAACCTTACTGGTACTTCAAAAATGCTTTCCAATTAGAGGATTAATCTTCACACTTTTCACACAATGTGAATCTCCCTTGTAACAGAACCCCAAGCGAGACTAAGGCAGCTAATAGCTATCTAATTTTTGTTGTCTTTTTGCAATACTGCTTTCTTATCATATTGATTAGTATAAATTCTATGACCAGTATAAAATCACATTTGTTATAAAAGTTACTAGGTGGGACATTCATGGATGAGGTGGTGTGGTGTTTCTGATAGAGCCCTGTCTGGTTCATAGAAGGAGTTGGTACTGGCAGAACATCTGTGGTGGAGTAGGGCAAGGCTTTGAGGGTGAAAGCGTCTATGTAGGGATTTGAGACAGCAGGAAGGGGACAGGAAGGACTAGATTGTTAGGGGAAGGGTCACTTGTGGAGTAGGTGGGCCTTTAGGATGGAGGCTGGCAGATGGATGGGTTTTCTGTGGAGGAAAGTGGGGTCACTGGGGAGGAAGCTCTTTGGGGCAAAGCTTTAAGAAGGAAGAACAAGGCTACAAGGGAGGAGGTTACTTAGAGGAGAGTTTCTGGTGGAGTACTGTGAGCACTTTTGGGATATGTAGGGTGGGGTTTCCCATAAGGCAGGGAAGGGCATGGAGACAAGAGGCTGACAGAAGGTGGGGTTTCTGGTGCCAGAATGTGGAGCTATGAGGGAGAAGATTTTCAGGGTCTGGTTTGAGAGGGCAGAGCAGTGCTAGGAAGAAGTAGGCTAGTAATGGAAGGGGATTCTGGTGGAGAATGGCAGTCCTTTGGGAAGTGTGTGAGGGTGGAGGTAGGGTTTCTGGCAGAACAGGAAGTAGTCATAATGTATGGAGGAGTTTTTCAGGACCAGGGCTTTGTGAGAGCAGGGATAGTATCCAGTGGACTAGACTAGTTAGGATGGACTTTCTGGTGTAGCCAGTCACCACTTTGAAAAGACGAGTAAGTTTGGGTGGGGATTTCACTGTTGCAAGTCAGGAAAAGGACTTTGGACAGGATTTCCAGTAGGGCAAGGCAACCTTCATAAAGGGACTTCAGTGGGACAGGGATTAACAGTTGAGCTTGGTGAGGCTTCCAGATGGAGGCCAACTGTTGCATTGGTTTACAGTGGAGCAATGTGGGTGTTGAGAGATGAGATAGTGTGATGGGCATTTTCTAGTGAGGGTTTTCTAGAGCAGGTCAGGGCTTGGAGCCATGGGGCTAATTGGAGGAGGGCTTTGAGAAGTAGTGGAAGGTCTACAAAATGTAGGATAATTATGGGCAGGGTATCTGGTGGAGTAGGCTGTGGATATGAGGGAGGATGCAATAGGGGGCGGGATTATCTGGGGAGCAATACAGGGCATTGAGAGAGTAGATATGGAAGGTGGAGAGGTTTGTGGTGAAGCAGGGCTGGCTTTCCAGGTAGGAGATGGGCTGTGTGAGAAGCTTCTAGCCAAGCAAGGGGGGGCGGCTTCAAGAACAGTTATAGGGAGGTGGAGGGTTTTTGGTGTAGCATGATGGGCTTTGTGGGAAGTGGTAGTTTCAAGGCCGAGTTTGAGAGGTTAGGCCACTTAGAAGTAGACTAGTTATGGGCAGAGTTTCTGATGAAACCAGGAGAGGCTCGAGGGAGAACTCTGGTTGGGGGTGGGGTAGGGAAGGGAAGAGCTTAGAGGTACTAGGATATGGGAGCAATGGGACTGTGAGTGACTAGAGTAGTTAGGAGTGGGGTATCTGGTGGATGAAGTGAGGATTTGAGGGATGAGCCTGATGTAGGCAGGGTGCTTGGTGCAGCAATTCGGGACTTAGGAGGAGATATGGATGTGGCCTGGTTTCTGGTGGTGCAGAGCAGGGATTCCAGCAAGGGGTGTAGAAAAAAGCTTTCCCTATAGCAGAGTAGGGCTTTAAGGAAGGAGTTTGGCTGCAATCAGGCCTTTGAAAGTTTATAGTAGGACTACTAGGGGATAGGTTAGTTAAGGATAGGATTTTAAGGAAGAGGCTGACTAGAAGTGGGTTTCCAGTGGATCCAGTCAATTTTTAAGGGAAGGGGGAATAGGAAAGGGGCAAGAGAGTGAAGAGTGGGGCTACAAAAAATAAACATTTACTCTTAATAGGATCACCATTTTCTGTCAGTGTAGAATTATATTCCTTTTATGTATGCGAGGGATATTGGAGAAAGTAACCAGGCAATAATTCCTTCCTAGTGAAATTTTTCTTTATTCCAATTAAGTGAAAATAAAATCACATCAGGTTCAGAGGCACAAAGTAGACTAAGACACTGGAAGCACTGGACTTGGTTCCCAAGCACAAACTTTAAGGACCACAAACAAAAATTTTAAAATGACTCACTTGGTCATAATGGACACTCTATTGTCTTAAAACTGTGAATGAATAGAACTTTTACTCTGATCATTTTAGAAATCCTAAAACTAAGTAAGTAGTAATGTTTTAACTTTATATAATATTGGCAAGTATACTAAAAATAATTAGGAAAATATAAATATGTATGCAGAATGTTTGTTCTCCATAATCAATTTTAATGTAAAAGAATTTAAAACTAGAAAATTACCATATAGTGAGATTGCAGCATGGTTTTCTTTCCGTCATCAAAATGGTGACTTAAGCAATGTGTCTTTATCATTGGATACATTGATGTTAAAACATATCTAAGAATGTGAAGCACTACTATACAGACCCTGAAGAAACTCAGGATCTATGAAATGATGTTGGAATAAAATTAATGACTAATTACAGTAGGAATTGATCTTCACTAGGCCCATAAATATTGTCCAGAAGAAAAGTCTACATTGAAAAATAAACAAAACAATGAAAAGGAATCAGGCAAGCAAACCTTGAGGTAAACATTATCCAATGAACAAAATCTATTGGGGCATGATCACAAGCTTCTTTTACCTGTTACAGTTACTGATGTATGTTTTTTCCCTAATGCCAAATAACAAAGACATGAAAATGCAGTAATCATTTTCAAGGCATTAGAGTTTACAGGAAGAATTCAATGAATGTGTTGCTAGAAAGTAAAGATAGATGTCTGAGATAAAGATTGAAGAAAATATCCCCAGTTTCTGGCCCTTCGAGTTGAGAGGGGTACAAGTCAAAGCACAAGGAGAATAGACAGAAATACAGTAGTGCATTCCAGTAGTTCCCAAGATGCAATGATGAATGAAACAGCGGAGAAAATCAACATGACCATCACTGGACTTAGCACTGGAGAGAAGAGAGAATAACAGTGAAAATCCAAGGAGAATTACAAAGGATGCCCTTGCATATTTGGCAGTAGAGTGCATGTCATTGTGGTCTAAAATATGTGGAGATATTATGGGAAACTACTTGTGCTCAAATGGTGCCATGAGAAGTGATAAACTTATGATTTACAGGACACTGAATAATCATAAAGGTCCTGCTTCAGTAGTGCAGAGTTAAACCTTGATAAATTCTATTTTGAAACACCTAACACATTGCAAAACGAAGACGATTCAAATTATATATAAATGACTTGACTGCAACAATAGAGTTCAAAAAAATCAAATCATATAATGTGGATGCAAAAGGGAAACATTATTAAGGTACTCTGTAAACAACACACATTTTAGGTGAATAGTCCTGATTATAAAATATTTGTTTAACTTACAGATTTTGGATGCACAAAAACAACAACAGCAAAAAATCACACTTGGCAATAGAGGTGGATGCCAGTATCTCATCTAATGAGGCTGATATTGGAAGGTCATGATTCACAGATGGCTGGGGTAGCAATCCACGAGACATTTATGTTCAAATGTTCAAGCAAACACAGAGTGAAAGCTTGGTTCAAATATTACAGACTCAGTCAGTCATACACACAAACACACACACACACACACACACACACACACACACACACACACACGGAATGAGAGAGGAAGAGGGAGAGAAGAAAAGGAATGTTAAGTGCTTAAAAAGTGAACCTATCTGCAGGACTATCCTAAGCATATTTTAATTAATAAAAATGAGGGAAACCATAGAGCCTATGTTTCTTAGAGTCTGGCTTCCTACACATAATATGATTTTTTCCAAGGCTTTCCATTTTCTTAAGAAAGGGGCTGTGTCATTCTTTCTGATAGAAGCATGAAATTCCATTGTGGATATATACCACATTTTCTTTTGTTTTTTGAGGGTGGAGGGTCCGGTCGTGGGGCGTGAACTTTGGCCCAGGGTGCTGTCCCTCAGCTCTTCAGCTAAAGGGCTAGCGCTCTATCACTTGAGCCACAGCACCACTTCCGGCTATTTTCTTTTTTCTTATGTGGTGCTGAGGAATAGAACCCAGGACGTCATGCATGCAAGGCAAGCACTCTACCACTGAGACACCTTCCCAGCCCCACATTTACTTGATACATTCATCTATTGAGGGGCATCTGAATTGGTTCCATATCTTAGCTATGGTTGTAATGCTGCAAAAAACATAGTTGTGCTTGTAGTTTTAGTGTGTTTTCGCTTGAGATCATTTAGACAAATGCCCAGGAGTGGGATTGCTGGCTCCAGAGTTATGCACATTTGAAATGAACTAATTGAAATGAACTCCAAGACATGGAAACAACAAGTCTTTTTTTTCAGATGTCAACCTTGATGCCAGTAAAGTAGTGTATCTAGATCTTATTTTATTTCATTTGTCTTTTGCCATTGGCTTATCCCTGGTAATTTCTGTCTTGATTCTGGTACCTTCCATCTTGTATATACATTATCTGATTTGGAGAAGGAAAGGGAAATAACATAATAATAAAAGAAGTACCAAGAGTGACCCATTGCAACAATGATATTCACAAGACACTATATTGGCCATGAAATTAACAACTTTGGGATCAGAGGAGGTGGGGTGGTCAAAAGGATAGGAGGACAATAGAGTGGATAACTATTCAACAAGTATATACCTTACTCATGTAACTGTAACCACTCTGTACATTACCTTTAAATAAAATAAAAATTTTACACGTGAGTCTACCCTAGAAAAAATATCCTTTTCAAAATATTACGTCTGTAACAGAACTTGTGAGGGATTCTAGAGTCAAGCTGTTAGCGCTTGGAAAGGGATAGATTGACAAGCCATCTCAAACAGCAATCAAAAGGCTGAGAACTGTGCTCTGGAAAGGTCAAACAGTCAAGGGAAGACAGGGGTATGATTTATTACCTCAAGAGTATTTTTGTTAGAACTGTTGGACACTAAAAGTTTAAGAATTTGGAGACAAGATGGATGTCTGTGCTATGGTTGTAATGACTATTGCTCCCTTCTGCTCCCTAACAATAAGGGAATCAATGATCAATATGTATACAAACAATAACACATGTTAATAGTTGTAATCACAAGCTAGATTGATGCCTTAGTTTGTGGACATACCTGTAGCCTCTCACCCTCCACCACTCTAGTAGAATGAATATAAAGCATGTTAAGCAGGATTTGGGGATCCAGAATCTAGCAATGAGGCTTTGGGTCCTCTGGTGTCTTCTTTCTTATCACTTCCTGTGATTTCTCAGTTCTTTGCCCAGGTATCCCACCATCTTTGCTGTTCCATGGTTGAGGTTAGTGACAGTACAGATATTCTGAACACTTCAAAACAAACTATGGAAAAACACTTCCTCAGAGAAGAATCACAAACTTATAGGAGCACCTGGAAAGATACCATACATCAGCAGTCATCCTGTGATCCTCTAGCAATAAAGTATAATTCAGGAGTATTTTTACTTGTAATAATATAAGAGATGGACAATTGTCCCTTTTGTACATTTGTTATTTGGTATTGCATAAATTTTCAGGAATTAATATACATTGTGAAATAATGTTATTTATTTCATAGGTCACAAACTTCGTCACTGGAGTGATGACCCTGTCTTATCTCAGTTGCTTGATTCAGACTTAGATGAGTGTGAATTGCCTAATTATGAACATTTCTTCATGAAACTCAACAGCACAGAATGAAGTGTGAGGGTCAGGCCATTCCATACTTCTAAAGATTTCACATATATTAGAGTACTATATACCTACACTGCTCAGCACTCATGGCACATTGGTGTGTTATAATTGTCTTCAGATCAGAAATATGCTAGAGCTTAATCTAAAATGATGGGCTGTACATTTTCAATGCAAGTGTGATGATCACCCACTGAAATTATTCTCAGTGGAGAATCTTTCTTATACATTTAACTGACTTAGCTTCTACTCTGTGTTTTACCATTATCAGGGACAGTCACACTGTGTCTAGCTACAATACTGCAGCAACCTTAGCTGCCCTTGAATTTTACCTCCAATCTTGATACCAAGGTCAACTCCGCAACTCTAATCACATAGTGGACACCTAACCTTTTCAAGACTGGTTAAAAATTCAGCTATCATTGCTCATTGCCAGTGTTAAAGATCTTACTCCTTTAGATTTATTGTGTATCTTCTTGTATTTCC
This sequence comes from Dipodomys spectabilis, assembly GCF_019054845.1. Taxonomy (NCBI): domain Eukaryota; kingdom Metazoa; phylum Chordata; class Mammalia; order Rodentia; family Heteromyidae; genus Dipodomys; species Dipodomys spectabilis. The sequence goes on along the minus strand of NW_024872490.1, from coordinate 1,552 downwards.
AACACTGCCTTAGATGTTGGTTTTTGAAGTAGAACTTTTGTTTGCTTTTGATTTATGGAGGTGTTAGTGATGCCGGTTGAACTGCATCTAATATAATGAAAGTAATTTTGACATATGAATTTAATTTTGGCAATTGAAGAAGTGAATACACATCACTCACAAAAGTTTCTTTATATGTACTGGTATTGCTTTATTGTGAACTTCCTAAAAGCCTGTCATGGGAGCACATATCCCAAATCCCATCATATCTGTCACTGAGACAAGGCTTGAAAGGTCCAGACCGCTTGACACTTCATAGTGAGAACCTTTCTCCAAGAAGGGCGAGAGAATAGCAAAAAGAGCAAATGAATCTTCCAACTGTTTTGTTACATGCTCTTTATACTTAGCCATTAAAAACACCACAATAGTAATTTTTATGACTTCTTACCTACTCTTTTCCTCTTCTGAACTGTTTTATTTATGGATCTCTAAGAAATCACATAAAAATCATATAAAAATCTATATAAATCATATAAGAAAGCATAAACAATATTTGTTAGGGTTATATAACCTAAAATGAATAATTTCAGGAAATTATTAAGCACATAAAATGTAATGCATACCTAAAATTTTCTCTTTATTGAAAACTTCAGCACTTGTAGTTTATTTATTCTGATAACAAAGATTATAAACTAAGTTACAATAGTATTCCAAATGGAACACAGAATTAGAAACATGAAGAGTAGCACTAAAGAATGCTACTGCTACCACTAATAGAGTAAGAATGAAATTTAGATAAAACTACTCCAGAGTAAAAGCCACAGAATAGCTCCAACATTACTGACTTTTTTTTTGTAAAGACAAATTTTCACAGATATTAATATCAATTGGGTATATATTTCTTAAGGCCTTCAGGAAGGATGTTGTGACCAGGTTGATGGAAGCAGACTTCTCTGGGACCTACTACACAATGTGCAGACAACATTCAAAACACTGCACCTGCATTAGGGTAACTTTAGTGCTCTTGACAGTTCTTCAAGTTAGGAAATTAATTAAATAATTTATTAAAAACAGAAGTAGGCAACAAGACCAAACAAATTTCCCAAGTACCTAATACTGATCAGTTGTAGACCCATAATTCAAATCCCGGCTTCCACCAAGCATATCTGAGAATATTCTGTAAGTGTCACATTCATTACCTTTCAAGACCTATGAAGCAGATGAGCCCACATTATCTTCCTAATTATGGTTATAACGGCAATAACATTGCTACAATATATATATATATTTAAAATGTGTGGGTAATGACATTTTATGTGATCTTTATACCAAATAACGATCAGTTTAACGTCTAAAGAAATACCTGAATGAACATCATTCAACTTCCACTGTTTAGCATTCCTGGAGTCATTACTTAAGGAGAACAAATTCATGTAAAAGACACCTGTGCTAATGAGCACAGGCTTTTTATCATTAAGTACCTAGAATACACAGTAAATAGTTTGTTATGGATATATAATCCAAAAGGAATAATTTTTGTGACTAATTACTTTCTTGTTGTACCAAAGAAAAT